>NC_069504.1:74791344-74808844 GCF_027579735.1 Bombina bombina | reverse complement strand
ACTTATTTATATCTTCTAATATGGCCAACATATTATGGGTCTTAGTTAGACTTCTCTGATACCTTTTGTCAAACCGGTTAGTTTGTTTGGTACTGACCGAAATTTTGCTAAACCGGGTGTTCGTTTCAAAACCGGAAGTCGATTGGTTTGAAACCGGAAGTTCTAGTTTTACTACTTCCGGTTCCGGTTTTGTACGTCGGACCGGAAGTTAGGAAGTGTTAGAGCGAAAATCTAAATTTTGTTAAGTCCTTACTTCAGGATCTCATCGTTTTAGTTGGATTGGCAGATATCAATGATTCTTATTGTGAAATGTCCAATAAGATCGTACCTTAATAAAATTTTAAAATAATACCTAAACAACGAAATCATGTATGTTTAAAAACAAATGTGTTAAAAAATGTTTGTTTTCTATCATAGATTGGTTATTTCTATGTTATGTATCAGGTGTTAGAGTGAACTTGTCACTCTCATGTCTGTGTAGTTTCAAAAACTTGTTCTGTTGGATGTACGTGGATATTACATGTTCTATTAACATATTTGTGGCTCTTTCTTGGGATTTGGGGAAATGGGTTAGACATGTCCAATATGGGAAGTTTATAAACCTGATAATTTGGGGTGAGATATTCGTATGACTAACTTAGTCGATATTGGATTTTTTTTGGAATTTTCTTATGATCCCTTTGCTTAAGTGTATGAGAGGGAGTTCTATCGTTCTGACTGTACATTCCTAGATCCTCTAGGAGAGGTCAGGTATCCTTTTGTATGATGTGTATCTTCTAATTGGTTGTTTGTAGTGATGGGTATTCCATATGTAATAAAGTTAATCTGCTCTCATTTAGTGGACTGCGTTGTTTCTTGGGTTATGGTTGTCCTCACATTGGGCCCTCAACTTCTTGTTTAGGTGGAGTGTCCAGAACGTCATAGTGTCTTCCCCTTGTGGCCTTAGGGTTGGAAGGATCGTGCAAAGTAGATATTTCAGAGTTAATAAGTGAGAGAGATCCTCCTTGTTATTTAAACCTCTAGGGAACAGGCAGTCTAATTCAAAGATCCATCTTGACTCTGATATCAGTAGTTGTCTTTCGTAGTCTCCTCCTCTCCAGTTGGGTTTCACTTTTTGGATCCCATAGAAACTAAGATCTTTCATGTTGCCTTTATGTTGTACCGTAAAGTGCCTGTATAGTGCAGTTTCTGTGCTGCCGTGCTCGATTTGTAGTAGGTGCTCCCGAATTCTGTCTTTAAGGCATCTTGAAGTCTGGCCGACATACTGGAGACCGCAGCTGCACTGCACTATGTAGATAACTCCTTTATTGCTGCACCTGATCAGATCTTTGATGGTGTGTTTCTTGGTCGAATAGTGGGAATGAAAGTATTTTGTCTTCAAGCCTCTTTTGCACGCCTTGCAACTGGGGCAAGGAAAAAAACCTTGTATATGTTTGCCTGATATATCTCTTTCTTCTGTTGTTCCTAGGCGAGGAATACTTGGGGCCAAGATGGTCTTTAGGTTGTTGGATTTCCTATAGATAAATCTTGGTTTATCCATAAGAGTTTCTCCTATTATGTCGTCGTTTTTGAGTATGTGCCAATGGTTCTTTATAATTCTTTCTATGGTTCTCCTATTTTCACTATACTGAGTGATGAAAGCGACATCTATTGAATTCGAGTTGTTTTCGGTCTTATTTTCCTTGTTCTTGTACTGAAGTAGTTCACGGCGGTCTCGTCTCCTCACTTCTTCTATGTCTTTATTCAGTTTATCTTCTCCATATCCCCTTTCCATGAATCTTGACTTGAGTTTTTCTGCTTGTATTTCCCATAGGTCTTGGTCGGAACAGTTCTTCTTTAGTCTCAGTAGTTGTCCTTTTGGTATATTTTCTTTCCAACTTGCGTGATGGCAGCTTTCACTGTGGATGTAGTTATTACAATCCACAGGTTTAAAGTACGTAGATGTCTTCAGTTTCCCATCTTCTATTGTTATTTTGAGATCCAGAAAGGTAATTTCAGTACTGCTGATCTCATAGGTGAATTTTAAGTTGCAAATATTGCTATTCATAACATTGATGGTATGTTTCAGATCTTCCCTGGGGCCCTTCCATATCATAAGTATATCATCTATGTACCTATGATAGGATACCAGGTCCGCGCTGGCTGGGCAGGACTCCCAAAAGATGTTCTCCCATCTGCCCATATATAGGTTGGCGTAGCTCGGCGCGAACCTGGTCCCCATAGCTGTACCACACAGCTGTCTGTAGAACTTTCCGTCGTGGTTGAAATAGTTGTGAGTCAATATATAGCTTATTCCCTCTAGAATGAATTTCTTCTGAGGTTCTGGTACCGTGTTGTCTTTATTTAAGAAATGTTCTACTGCCTCCCGACCTCCTTCGTGTGGTATACTAGTGTACAAGGAGGTGACATCACATGTTACCAGTAGATAGTTTTCCATCCATTTTATGTTCTCCAGGATGTTTAATACCTGTGTGGAATCTCTTATGTAGGATGGTAGTTGTAACACATATTTCTGTAGATTCCTGTCCAGATACTCAGATAAATTACTGGATAGGGACCCAATCCCTGATATTATTGGTCGTCCCGGGGGGTTGATGAGTGTCTTATGTATTTTGGGGAGGTAGTAGAAGACAGGGGTTATAGGGTGCTTGATGTTGATGTACCTATATTCCTTGGTGTTGAGGATTCCATTATCATGTGCCTCCCCTAGTAAGCCTTCTAATTCTTCCTTGTATCCTCCTACTGGATTCATTCTCAAGACTTCATATGTCTCCTTATCTGATAGTATTCTTTTACATTCGTTGCTGTAGTCCTCTTTATTCAGGACCACGATCCCGCCACCTTTGTCTGCGGGTTTGATCACCAAGTTCTTGTTCTTCTCTAGTGATCTTATCGTCTGCATTTGGCTCTTCGTGAGGTTATGTTGATGTTTATTCAATTTGTTCTGGCTGATGTTCTTTAAATCACTGCATACCACGGTGTCAAAGGCTTCTATAGCGCTGCCTTTGCTGTGAATTGGGTAAAAAGATTACCTAGGTCTGAGGTCAGAATGCTGATATGGGTCTGGGACTTCCTGAGTTGATCCTGTGTGCAATGGTCTACTGTTGTTTTCAATAGGAGATTTCATAAAGTGTCGTTTTAATGTCAGTTTTCTTACAAACTGTTTCACATTAACAAACGTGTCGAATTTGTTGAGACTATTGGAGGGGGCGAAGGAGAGTCCATAACTTAAAACCGAATTCTCTTTATCTGTTAGAGCAGTAGTACTCAGATTGAAGATTCCCTTGGTCATATCCTTCTTCTCTGGACTTATATGCTCAGGTTTTCTCTGGTCGGTGTTTACTCGCCTACCGCCCCTCTTTCCTCTGTGACTTTTCTTTTTTCCATAGGGTGTTGGAAGTCGTCTACATTTGGATTTTTTCTTTTTGTAGACGTCCTTTCTAATTCTTTTGTTGTGGTCTGGTGTTCTTCTAAAAAATGATGTCCCGGAGTGGGGTTTGTTAGAGTTGTGCTTGGTTTTCCATTCTTTATTGTGTTGTTTGGTGTACCAATCATGGATCTAGTGTCCTGTTGTATAGTTGTTCTTTTCTGTGCGTCCACAGATCTTGGTTGGTTGCCATTTGGTGTGTTCCAGTAGCCTTGGTAATCTTTCTTATGGTTGTGGTGGTTGGAGTACTGGATAGGACTGTGCTGATATTGTTGGTAGTTAAATCCATTTGGAGTGTATGGTGTTCCATCAGGCCTGACATTGAAGTGTCTTCTGTCATTTGGTCTGAGATGGTTACTCCCATATCTTGGTCTGTCATTGTTCCTCCATCTGGGGTATTGGTTATATCCATATGTGAAACTCTCCTCTGGATTCCAGCGTGGGGAATATGTATTTTCCCTGTGATAGTGTGGTCTATGTGACAGGTAGTTGTTCGAATCCCTATTCCTATGGGGATCTTCATTGTGATAATTATTGTAATAATTATTGTTATGCCTCTGTCCCCCAAGAGTCCGTTGGTAGCCCCACTGGTTTCTGGGATTGGACATATGTCGTTGTCCTTCCCTTTCCCACCTTAATTGGTTCTGATGTTGTCTGTATTCAAATTGGTGGTATCTCCCTCTTGGGGTACTGGGTGCTTGTTCGTAAGCTTGGTCGCCTCTGTGCTGGAATCTTGTTCTGGGTCTATTTCTTCTATGGTTGACTTGTGTCCATTCCTCCTCAGGTGGTGGTCTTCCCTCCAAGTCGTTGGGAGGTGAGGTTTCTATCTCTGTGTTTTCCGTGACCTGACTCATATCACTATTCTTACTGTTATTGAGTTCTCTGTTTAGTTTCTTGCTGATAATGTCTTCTCTAATCTTGGACACCTTCCTTTCCAGACTCTCTTTCTTCTCAGTGATTTCTTTGGTGTCTAGTGGATGGCCTTCTGGTCCAATCAGTTCATCTTCGTTGGTCTTAATCTCAATGTCAACTTGCTTGAGAATGGATTCCCTGTGTTCAATGATTGCTTCCATGAGTGATCTTGATGCTGTTATAAGTATGTTGCACCATTTTGTGGTGAAATCTAGGTTTTCCGATTGGAATGCACACTCTTTTTTAATAATTAGCCCCTTTGGGATAATATTCAACTCCAGACATTTTCTTAGGAAACTAATTTCCGCCTTGTATTTTACTTCTTGTATTAATAGTCTTTCCAAATTTTTAAATAGAGAACTGAAATCTGTAGGACCCATTCCAGACCTCTCAGTGGAACTAAATGTTCCATTGATCTCTAAGGTAATGTCTTGTCTGATCGATTTTGTGAACTCCATCTCTGTGTATGAAGTGTTAAGAGTTTTGGAGTCTAGATTAAAGACACACTTACTAAAAGCAGCTGATGAGAAATGGGGAGTGTATAGAATATCAGATATATGTTGTACTCACAGCGCTAGAAGGACCTATAGCTCCTATCTGGAGTGGGCCCCCACTGCCCACAAAAGAAATACTGTTAGGAGGGTTTGTAGAGAGGAGCGCCAGTTAAGTCAAGGTCTAGTGTGTGTGTGTGTGAGTGGTGTGTTCACACTGGAGCAAAAGAAATCCCTTATGGTGGGGGTTATTTCTAATGTTAAGTGTAGATGCTGATGTAGTAATAAAATGGATATGGAATATATAGTTTTACACAATTTATTACAAATACAATGTATGATTTATAGACATGGATCCATGGTACATAAAAATATATGTTAAAAATATGAAAAATGTAAAAGGTGATAAAATTAGTAAAAATTAAATAGTCAACGACTGATTAGTGGATTGGTGTCCACTAAATTTATGACTTGATTTGGGGCGAGATGAGTCTCGAAAAATGGTGTCCTATATGAACAGAATCTTATACATATAAATGCAGAACTTAACTCTAAATAATATGTCGACGAGAATCATATGTGAAAAAATGGTATGCAGTGAAAAATAGAAAAAATAAAAATTTAAACAAAAATACAAAATAAAAATGAAAATTGGTGATCAAAAGCAAACTAGTGTGTACACATCTAGAGAACTGTGATATCCAAAACAATGTGATATCAAAAAATGGTTAAAGTGATGTAATCTCAAAAAATTAAGAATTAAAAATTAGAAATGGAAAATTTAAAAATTAAAAATTCACCAAGTGAGTGAGAATATGTGTCAACAAAAATGTGAGATAATGCACACTTAATCACACTTAATATATTTTTATGTACCATGGATCCATGTCTATAAATCATACATTGTATTTGTAATAAATTGTGTAAAACTATATATTCCATATCCATTTTATTACTACATCAGCATCTACACTTAACATTAGAAATAACCCCCACCATAAGGGATTTCTTTTGCTCCAGTGTGAACACACCACTCACACACACACACACTAGACCTTGACTTAACTGGCGCTCCTCTCTACAAACCCTCCTAACAGTATTTCTTTTGTGGGCAGTGGGGGCCCACTCCAGATAGGAGCTATAGGTCCTTCTAGCGCTGTGAGTACAACATATATCTGATATTCTATACACTCCCCATTTCTCATCAGCTGCTTTTAGTAAGTGTGTCTTTAATCTAGACTCCAAAACTCTTAACACTTCATACACAGAGATGGAGTTCACAAAATCGATCAGACAAGACATTACCTTAGAGATCAATGGAACATTTAGTTCCACTGAGAGGTCTGGAATGGGTCCTACAGATTTCAGTTCTCTATTTAAAAATTTGGAAAGACTATTAATACAAGAAGTAAAATACAAGGCGGAAATTAGTTTCCTAAGAAAATGTCTGGAGTTGAATATTATCCCAAAGGGGCTAATTATTAAAAAAGAGTGTGCATTCCAATCGGAAAACCTAGATTTCACCACAAAATGGTGCAACATACTTATAACAGCATCAAGATCACTCATGGAAGCAATCATTGAACACAGGGAATCCATTCTCAAGCAAGTTGACATTGAGATTAAGACCAACGAAGATGAACTGATTGGACCAGAAGGCCATCCACTAGACACCAAAGAAATCACTGAGAAGAAAGAGAGTCTGGAAAGGAAGGTGTCCAAGATTAGAGAAGACATTATCAGCAAGAAAAGCAAGAAACTAAACAGAGAACTCAATAACAGTAAGAATAGTGATATGAGTCAGGTCACGGAAAACACAGAGATAGAAACCTCACCTCCCAACGACTTGGAGGGAAGACCACCACCTGAGGAGGAATGGACACAAGTCAACCATAGAAGAAATAGACCCAGAACAAGATTCCAGCACAGAGGCGACCAAGCTTACGAACAAGCACCCAGTACCCCAAGAGGGAGATACCACCAATTTGAATACAGACAACATCAGAACCAATTAAGGTGGGAAAGGGAAGGACAACGACATATGTCCAATCCCAGAAACCAGTGGGGCTACCAACGGACTCTTGGGGGACAGAGGCATAACAATAATTATTACAATAATTATCACAATGAAGATCCCCATAGGAATAGGGATTCGAACAACTACCTGTCACATAGACCACACTATCACAGGGAAAATACATATTCCCCACGCTGGAATCCAGAGGAGAGTTCCACATATGGATATAACCAATACCCCAGATGGAGGAACAATGACAGACCAAGATATGGGAGTAACCATCTCAGACCAAATGACAGAAGACACTTCAATGTCAGGCCTGATGGAACACCATACACTCCAAATGGATTTAACTACCAACAATATCAGCACAGTCCTATCCAGTACTCCAACCACCACAACCATAAGAAAGATTACCAAGGCCACTGGAACACACCAAATGGCAACCAACCAAGATCTGTGGACGCACAGAAAAGAACAACTATACAACAGGACACTAGATCCATGATTGGTACACCAAACAACACAATAAAGAATGGAAAACCAAGCACAACTCTAACAAACCCCACTCCGGGACATCATTTTTTAGAAGAACACCAGACCACAACAAAAGAATTAGAAAGGACGTCTACAAAAAGAAAAAATCCAAATGTAGACGACTTCCAACACCCTATGGAAAAAAGAAAAGTCACAGAGGAAAGAGGGGCGGTAGGCGAGTAAACACCGACCAGAGAAAACCTGAGCATATAAGTCCAGAGAAGAAGGATATGACCAAGGGAATCTTCAATCTGAGTACTACTGCTCTAACAGATAAAGAGAATTCGGTTTTAAGTTATGGACTCTCCTTCGCCCCCTCCAATAGTCTCAACAAATTCGACACGTTTGTTAATGTGAAACAGTTTGTAAGAAAACTGACATTAAAACGACACTTTATGAAATCTCCTATTGAAAACAACAGTAGACCATTGCACACAGGATCAACTCAGGAAGTCCCAGACCCATATCAGCATTCTGACCTCAGACCTAGGTCATCTTTTTACCCAATTCACAGCAAAGGCAGCGCTATAGAAGCCTTTGACACCGTGGTATGCAGTGATTTAAAGAACATCAGCCAGAACAAATTGAATAAACATCGACATAACCTCACGAAGAGCCAAATGCAGACGATAAGATCACTAGAGAAGAACAAGAACTTGGTGATCAAACCCGCAGACAAAGGTGGCGGGATCGTGGTCCTGAATAAAGAAGACTACAGCAACGAATGTAAAAGAATACTATCAGATAAGGAGACATATGAAGTCTTGAGAATGAATCCAGTAGGAGGATACAAGGAAGAATTAGAAGGCTTACTAGGGGAGGCACATGATAATGGAATCCTCAACACCAAGGAATATAGGTACATCAACATCAAGCACCCTATAACCCCTGTCTTCTACTACCTCCCCAAAATACATAAGACACTCATCAACCCCCCGGGACGACCAATAATATCAGGGATTGGGTCCCTATCCAGTAATTTATCTGAGTATCTGGACAGGAATCTACAGAAATATGTGTTACAACTACCATCCTACATAAGAGATTCCACACAGGTATTAAACATCCTGGAGAACATAAAATGGATGGAAAACTATCTACTGGTAACATGTGATGTCACCTCCTTGTACACTAGTATACCACACGAAGGAGGTCGGGAGGCAGTAGAACATTTCTTAAATAAAGACAACACGGTACCAGAACCTCAGAAGAAATTCATTCTAGAGGGAATAAGCTATATATTGACTCACAACTATTTCAACCACGACGGAAAGTTCTACAGACAGCTGTGTGGTACAGCTATGGGGACCAGGTTCGCGCCGAGCTACGCCAACCTATATATGGGCAGATGGGAGAACATCTTTTGGGAGTCCTGCCCAGCCGGCGCGGACCTGGTATCCTATCATAGGTACATAGATGATATACTTATGATATGGAAGGGCCCCAGGGAAGATCTGGAACATACCATCAATGTTATGAATAGCATGATTTGCAACTTAAAATTCACCTATGAGATCAGCAGTACTGAAATTACCTTTCTGGATCTCAAAATAACAATAGAAGATGGGAAACTGAAGACATCTACGTACTTTAAACCTGTGGATTGTAATAACTACATCCACAGTGAAAGCTGCCATCACGCAAGTTGGAAAGAAAATATACCAAAAGGACAACTACTGAGACTAAAGAAGAACTGTTCCGACCAAGACCTATGGGAAATACAAGCAGAAAAACTCAAGTCAAGATTCATGGAAAGGGGATATGGAGAAGATAAACTGAATAAAGACATAGAAGAAGTGAGGAGACGAGACCGCCGTGAACTACTTCAGTACAAGAACAAGGAAAATAAGACCGAAAACAACTCGAATTCAATAGATGTCGCTTTCATCACTCAGTATAGTGAAAATAGGAGAACCATAGAAAGAATTATAAAGAACCATTGGCACATACTCAAAAACGACGACATAATAGGAGAAACTCTTATGGATAAACCAAGATTTATCTATAGGAAATCCAACAACCTAAAGACCATCTTGGCCCCAAGTATTCCTCGCCTAGGAACAACAGAAGAAAGAGATATATCAGGCAAACATATACAAGGTTTTTTTCCTTGCCCCAGTTGCAAGGCGTGCAAAAGAGGCTTGAAGACAAAACACTTTCATTCCCACTATTCGACCAAGAAACACACCACCAAAGATCTGATCAGGTGCAGCAATAAAGGAGTTATCTACATAGTGCAGTGCAGCTGCGGTCTCCAGTATGTCGGCCAGACTTCAAGATGCCTTAAAGACAGAATTCGGGAGCACCTACTACAAATCGAGCACGGCAGCACAGAAACTGCACTATACAGGCACTTTACGGTACAACATAAAGGCAACATGAAAGATCTTAGTTTCTATGGGATCCAAAAAGTGAAACCCAACTGGAGAGGAGGAGACTACGAAAGACAACTACTGATATCAGAGTCAAGATGGATCTTTGAATTAGACTGCCTGTTCCCTAGAGGTTTAAATAACAAGGAGGATCTCTCTCACTTATTAACTCTGAAATAACTACTTTGCACGATCCTTCCAACCCTAAGGCCACAAGGGGAAGACACTATGACGTTCTGGACACTCCACCTAAACAAGAAGTTGAGGGCCCAATGTGAGTACAAGTGAGGACAACCATAACCCAAGAAACAACGCAGTCCACTAAATGAGAGCAGATTAACTTTATTACATATGGAATACCCATCACTACAAACAACCAATTAGAAGATACACATCATACAAAAGGATACCTGACCTCTCCTAGAGGATCTAGGAATGTACAGTCAGAACGATAGAACTCCCTCTCATACACTTAAGCAAAGGGATCATAAGAAAAATCCAAAAAAATCCAATATCGACTAAGTTAGTCATACGAATATCTCACCCCAAATTATCAGGTTTATAAACTTCCCATATTGGACATGTCTAACCCATTTCCCCAAATCCCAAGAAAGAGCCACAAATATGTTAATAGAACATGTAATATCCACGTACATCCAACAGAACAAGTTTTTGAAACTACACAGACATGAGAGTGACAAGTTCACTCTAACACCTGATACATAACATAGAAATAACCAATCTATGATAGAAAACAAACATTTTTTAACACATTTGTTTTTAAACATATATGATTTCGTTGTTTAGGTATTATTTTAAAATTTTATTAAGGTACGATCTTATTGGACATTTCACAATAAGAATCATTGATATCTGCCAATCCAACTAAAACGATGAGATCCTGAAGTAAGGACTTAACAAAATTTAGATTTTCGCTCTAACACTTCCTAACTTCCGGTCCGACGTACAAAACCGGAACCGGAAGTAGTAAAACTAGAACTTCCGGTTTCAAACCAATCGACTTCCGGTTTTGAAACGAACACCCGGTTTAGCAAAATTTCGGTCAGTACCAAACAGACTAACCGGTTTGACAAAAGGTATCAGAGAAGTCTAACTAAGACCCATAATATGTTGGCCATATTAGAAGATATAAATAAGTTATTGGCTAATATAACATATAACGAACACAGATCTGCCAGGAATCAGTCACTTCCGGTTAACCACTTCCGGTGTCAGTGAGGCAATTAAATTTTGGCGCAATTCCAAGAGTTCTCATTGGCCACATATCACTATAAAAGACCATGCTCACCCATACCATACCATATACTAGTCTTGAGAAAGGCCCAAGCAGTGGGCCGAAACGCGTTGACATCTATATGGTGAGCTATATTTCTTGATCTATTTACATTTTAACAGTATTATACTATGTTATGTTTCTTTATTTTTAGGCTTTGAGGATATCCCAGCCCTTCCATTGCTACCTTTTATCGTCACATTTTTATATTTTTATACCTCTTTATTTCCAATGCCATTTTTTTACCTCTAATGCCTGGGAATTGAGGCATCTGAACTATTTTTTACATCTTAACATTGGATAAATAGGACACATTGGAAGACAAGAGACATTTTACATGGACTCTTTGCAGGACATATAGTTACTAGGACATAAACCACACTGCTATGATTTTGTAGAACATTCTGTATAATTTTTTTGATTGTATATTTATCTATTTATCTATGTATCTGTTCATTATCTATGCTTAAATATCTGTTAACTGCCTTATTTGATTTAGCTACTACTGTCGATTAAGTGTGCATTATCTCACATTTTTGTTGACACATATTCTCACTCACTTGGTGAATTTTTAATTTTTAAATTTTCCATTTCTAATTTTTAATTCTTAATTTTTTGAGATTACATCACTTTAACCATTTTTTGATATCACATTGTTTTGGATATCACAGTTCTCTAGATGTGTACACACTAGTTTGCTTTTGATCACCAATTTTCATTTTTATTTTGTATTTTTGTTTAAATTTTTATTTTTTCTATTTTTCACTGCATACCATTTTTTCACATATGATTCTCGTCGACATATTATTTAGAGTTAAGTTCTGCATTTATATGTATAAGATTCTGTTCATATAGGACACCATTTTTCGAGACTCATCTCGCCCCAAATCAAGTCATAAATTTAGTGGACACCAATCCACTAATCAGTCGTTGACTATTTAATTTTTACTAATTTTATCACCTTTTACATTTTTCATATTTTTAACATATATTTTTATGTACCATGGATCCATGTCTATAAATCATACATTGTATTTGTAATAAATTGTGTAAAACTATATATTCCATATCCATTTTATTACTACATCAGCATCTACACTTAACATTAGAAATAACCCCCACCATAAGGGATTTCTTTTGCTCCAGTGTGAACACACCACTCACACACACACACTAGACCTTGACTTAACTGGCGCTCCTCTCTACAAACCCTCCTAACAGTATTTCTTTTGTGGGCAGTGGGGGCCCACTCCAGATAGGAGCTATAGGTCCTTCTAGCGCTGTGAGTACAACATATATCCTATATATATATATATATATATATATATATATATATATATATATATATATATATATATATATATATATATAATCTCAAAAGTCAAATAGCTTGTAGCCCAGCACTCCAACCAGGTTGAGCAGTCACGACCTGGGTGCAATCCTTATGAGGAATAATTATAGAGATCAGTATAGAAGAAGGGCACTCTCAGGATTTGTAGAAAGAAGAATATTTTCTTTATTCTTAGAACATTAATACATGGTCGACGTTTTCGGCCCTCAGTTGGGCCTTCATCAGGACAAGTACAATCTGAAAGACAAACAAGTGGACATATACTAGAAACATAAAACAATAAGAACAACACACAACATGACACAGACTACCTATATCACCATCACCAATAAATAAAACAGACTATACAGTCTGAAAAGGGAATCTCCCAACCTTCAACAAAGGATACCCAAAGAACAAACCAAGAATATATAAGGCAAAAATGCAAAAGCAAATAATATGATGTAATAAAAATAACAACAATAATGGCAACTGTAAAGACTGTGCTGACTGAGACCATGCAGCTTTCAACAAAGAATATCAAAGAACAAACTAAGGGCATATACAACAAAAATATAAAAAAAGAAATAATATACTGAAATAAGGAACACATCAGTAACATTGATGGCATGAGTTCATCAAGGTAAGGGAAATACCAAACCTAGAAAATTAAGAGAGCCGAGCCAGTCCAGTAGTAAAGTTAAAACATAACATTTATTTCACCCAAAAGGGTATTTAAAAGTTCATCACACCATCATAAAATACACACAACAGGATGTTCAAAATACAGCTGTGTTAAGCATACGCGTTTCAGCCAGAAGCCGTATTCATAGCTTAACCAAAACACACACACAGACTGTTTTTATTCACAATAGTAGCTCAACCATTGGATAAATCTAATTTCTAAAACACAACTTAGGGTTTTAAGCTATGGCCTAAATTTTGTACCCTCTAACAACTTTAATCTATTCCAGACTCTACTGGATGTTAATAGATTGACCAGAAATATTACTTTACGCAAACACTTTTTCTCAGGGACTGAGATGCCTGTCCCGGCTCGGGTGTGTACCAACAATGATACTTTAAGCAGTCATACAGATTGTACTTTTGAACATGCTGTTGATGTTACAACAATAGAGAGTATATGTTGGGACAACACCCAAGCCGAGAAAAATCAAGGAATGACCAACAGTTTTTGTTGATTTAAGAATCCCTCCTCTTTTTACCCCATACAAAGTAGGGGATCAGTGATAGAAACTTTCCATCGTAGAGTGGAGAGAGATCTTAAATCCTTACAAACCCAGGTTTCTAATGAGGCTGGTATGTCGAATCTATCTTTCCAAAAAAGAAAGGCCCTTAATGAACTAAAACAATATAGGGATATAGTGATCAAGACATCTGACAAGGGTGGGTCCATAGTGGTAATGGACAAGGATGCCTACACACAAGAGGCGTTACGCCAATTACAGGACACAAGAAACTATAGAACATTACCCTCAGACCCCACTAAGATTTTCCAAAAGAAACTGTCACATCTTATTGATGAGGCCTTGGATAAAGGGTATATTGATAAAGATACAGCGGATTTTTTATATGTCCCTAATCCGGTAGTCCCCATTTTTCATCACCTCCCTAAGGTGCACAAATCCTTAGGGGAGGTGAAGGGGCGTCCAATCGTGAGCGGTATTGGCTCCCTATTGGAACACCTTTCCCAGTGGTTGGATGCTTTATTGCGCCCCTTGGTAGTCTCCCTTAAAAGTCATCTCAAAGACACCAAGCATATCTTGAATTTGGTTGATGAGGTCAAATGGAACAGCAAGGTTGATTCCTGGCTTACCATAGACGTTGTAGCCCTTTATTCTTCGATACCCCACCAGCAGGGCATTGAGGCAATAGGGTTTTTTCTGAAGGAATACACTGATTACACGTCTGACTTTCGGGAATTCATTCTGGAGGTCACACTGTTCCTTCTTTCACACAATTTTTTCAGATTTGAGGGGGTTTTCTATCTCCAGATATGCGGGACAGCTATGGGGGCTAAATTTGCCCCCTCTTACACCAACCTTTTTTTAGGTTGGTGGGAACTGTCCTGCATATATGGAGATGATAACCCCTTCCGTCAATGTATCTCTTTCTATAGGATACACATTGACGACTTGATCTTCATCTTCAGAGGTGACGAGCATACAGCCTCACTTTTTGTGGCTTGGCTGAATGAGAATGATCTAAATTTGGCCTTTACTTTTGAATATCAAAAGGAGTCCATAAATTATCTGGATGTTACTCTTCAAGCAGGCGCTGATGGAAAAGTGCATACTGATGTATACAGAAAACCTATAGCAGGGAATTCCCTGCTTCATGCAAAATCTTGCCATCCTAGTTTTGTCCCACATGCAGTGGCCAAAGGCCAATATATACGTCTTAAACGGAATTGTAGTGATCCTAACCAATATCACATTAGAGCTAGGGATCTAGACTTACGCCTCAGACAAAGAGGTTATTCTGACAAAATCATCAGTAGAGCCAATCTGGAGGTGAATAACCTCAGACGGGACCTACTGCTGGACAAATCACGGGATGGAGGTCGGAAGAATAACACATTCAGAGGTGTTAACTTTGTCACTGGACATAGTAGACAGTACAAACAAATTTGTGATATTATCAAGAAACATTTTGAAATACTCAAAGCTGATGACAAACTCATCCCTTGCGTGGAAGAGGGGATTCGTACCTCTTTCAGGCGTGGAATGAGCATAGGTAACATGATATCTCCATCTGATTTGCCCCCAGTATCGACTACACAAAGCTCATGGCTCACTTATACAGGGATGTATAGATGCGGGAGAAACAAGTGTAAACCCTGTGAATATGCAACTATCTCTAAAACTTTTAAGTCTGAGATAACACAAGAAAGCTTTGATATTAAACATCTCTTGAACTGTAACTCTTCATATGTGGTCTATCTTATCACCTGTGTAATGTGCAAACGGCAATATGTTGGACAAACCACCAGAGATGTTGGGTCGCGTATTCGAGAACATTTCTCCACTATTTCAGTGGGGAAATCTACTACCCCTCTGGTATAACATTTTGCACATCATCATAATAGCAGTATAGAATCACTGAGGTGGCAAGTAATAGATAAGATCATTCTTCCAAAAAGGGGGGGTGATAAAGGTAAATTATTAAGCCGTAATGAGATGTATTGGATTTTTAGGTTGGATACAAGAGTTCCACAAGGCTTCAACTCTGAATACGATCTCATTAATCACTGGCAGGTTTAGTATCTATCTATAGCAATACCCGACTTCACTTCCTTATTCTACTAAGTTGGCGTAATTGTTCATGACTACCTCTGTAAAGATCCCCGGATGTCTTGGTCACTATTAGTCCCTTTTTAATTCCCTGATGAAATCCAGTTCTACAATCCTTTTTGCTATGTATCGGATATTCCAACATTAGTTGCACTATGTTATTCATTTCTAAATGGTTCTGATGACTAAATGCTTAGGCTATGAAGTAAATGCCTGAATAACTAGGTAAGATCAGTTCCCCTCAAACCACTGATAGTATAAATAGATTTTTATAAACTAAATTTAACTATATTTTTATTTACCCTAGCCTGTATACATTTGCATTATGTATAAGCGGTCACAGATATATATTAGGCTCAAGGTTTTCTTTAACCTGGTGTCTGTGCACCATTTAGATTAAACAAGATGATTCCTTCCATTTATTTATCATGTTTCATGTAATTTTTAACACTGGTCTTTGGTAGATCAGTGGTAGTCACCTTTACCTAGGGACATGAGGTTGATAGTTCGATTCCCCTGATAGTCAACTAGAATTTAACAATTCCGTCTATGCTCCTCTATATTCTCTTCTAAATTATTTAGACACAATAGGAGCATTAGCGGAGATATAATAATTAGGGTTAATTATTTTTTTTAACTTGAGGTCTGTGCATTATTTAGACCAAATAATAACATTCTAATGCAATGTTCCATTATTCCCCTTTAGATGAGTGGTAGTCTTCTCTGCCTAGGAACATGAGGTCTAGAGTTCAATCCCCCTCATAGCCACTAGATTATTTGTTTATTAGTTTGTTACTCTTTTCTAGATTGCTGATATATATTAGGATTTTGCACGTGCACTTTTGTCAAGCTATTTAGTTATTAAACCAGTGTGGTATACAGAATTTAATCACTCAAGATGATTTAGGGAGTGTGTAGTATTTGTACAGCACAGTGCTAAACAGGGTAGGATTAAGTCAGTCATTCACATTTAACTTTCAGAGGAAAATATATTCCGCCCATAATGGGTGGTTTTAAAATGAAGGGCCTTGTAATTAATTAAGTTCAAATAAGCTGTTACCAATTTTGTTTTATCCAATGGTTGAGCTACTATTGTGAATAAAAACAGTCTGTGTGTGTGTTTTGGTTAAGCTATGAATACGGCTTCTGGCTGAAACGCGTATGCTTAACACAGCTGTATTTTGAACATCCTGTTGTGTGTATTTTATGATGGTGTGATGAACTTTTTAATACCCTTTTGGGTGAAATAAATGTTATGTTTTAACTTTACTACTGGACTGGCTCGGCTCTCTTAATTTTCTATTCCTGATATATGTCCAGCAATTCGAGCCATCCACCCCTGGCTTGAGTAGAGCCTTTCTTACCGGAGAAGATTGATTTGGATTGGAGCCTGGGACAAGCCTTCCCCAAAGCTGATACTGATTGGATACAGGGACAGGCCTCCTCAAACAGACCCATCGATTGGCGAGTTGCAGCGGGTTCAAGGTACGCCCACGTCTTGGCGTTATTGGGAACCGTCTACAGCCACCGGTGCGTCCTTGCACATACGGACAGCGGAGTGAGCGGCCTGGAGAGGTCAAAGGCTGGTTAGAGGACCAGGTGTGATCCGGTCGGTCTTTCTGCAGACGTCTGGTTCAAGAGCTTTTGGCCCGTGTCCCATAGAGTGGTCAGTCCCTGGAAACAGTAAGCATATACACGCCCAAGTCTTGGCGGTTTGCGAGGGGGAGATCAGGACCGGACCGGGTAAGTCAAGTTGAACGTGTTACAATGAGTGGCGGTTACTATATTTAATGCCACAGTACTTTT
>NC_069504.1:74613844-74786344 GCF_027579735.1 Bombina bombina | reverse complement strand
TTATGCTCTGTGCCCGATCTACCATTGATGTCCTATTGTCACAATCTAAGAATTGACAAAAAAAAATCAGGTGTAGTCTTTACAGGATCGTTACGGCTATGGAAGTCCAGGCAGGACAGAAAAAGAGCAACGCGTTTCGGCAAAGGTGCCTTTCTCAAGCTCTTGAGAAAGGCACCTTTGCTGAAACGCATTGCTCTTTTTCTGTCCTGCCTGGGCTTCCATAGCCGTAACAATCCTGTAAAGACTACACCGGATACTGGTATTGATATTAAGTAGTCCGACACGCTACATTGTGGCGTAACCGTTTGGAAGACTGCACACACGCCGACGGACTCTCGGCTTTGAAATCCACAAAAAAAGCAACCACCCTTGGGACACTCACGAGGACACAAAGCCCCTTTCCGGTGTAAGTAAATAATAACACCTTATATTTGTGACCTTTATACTTGGTGACAGGATCATTACAGGATTCCCGGATTCTTTTCCTCTGTGGCTATCCTGCCATTGGCTTCCTTGCAAACATCCGCAGCCTATCGTTATCTTTGAAAATTTCTTCCTCATATGCATCATCTCTAGTTTTTGTGTATAAGGTTTATTTTCAATATAGATTTTAAAAGTAATTTTAAAATGTTCTCTGTATTTATATCTGAACAACTTCTTTAAATTGTTTTTTTTTTTTTGTTTTCAATATAATCTGTTTCATTAGACAGCTGGAAACTGCACTTATTTAGCTCTGTATAGAGCGCCATAGCTTTAAATTCAGTATTATTACACACTCAATTTCATTCACAATCTAAGAATTCCAGCGTGCCATTGGAAAGAACTTCTGAAGCCACTAACAACAATACAGGTGGCCCTCGGTTTACAACGGTTCAATTTACACCGTTTCAGAATAACAACCTTTTTTTCCAGTCATGTGACTGCTATTGAAAAGCATTGAGAAGCAGTGCATTTCATAAAATAGCCAGTAGGTGGAGCTGTCTGCTTGTGTTGCTGCAAAGCCAAGCAAGTTGAAATTAATCAGTTTACCCAGACCTGAGCTATCAAGCAGATTTCAAAGGAACAAGATCTTCCTGTCTATAAATCAGTCCAGATTGGAATACATAGAAAGAACTGTTTGCAGAAAAATGCAAGTGAAGTTTGTGTTGTGTGATTATTTTATTATGTTTATAATGCCAATTAGCAAATGTTTTTGTTCATTTAACTTAGTTTAATTATATATTCTGTGTTGTGTGATTATTTTATTAGGTTTATAATGCTGTTTAGCATTTAAAGTCTTCATTTCAAAGCTTTAAAAATAATGTATTAGGTGTTACTTATGACAATTTTGAGAGGGGCCTGGAACCTATCTCCCCCACTTCCCATTGACTTACATTATAAACTGGGTTTCAATTTACAATGGTTTTGATTTGCAACCATTCCTTCTGGAACCTAACCCCGGCGTAAACTGAGGGCTACCTGTACTAGCTCAGCTCGATACAACATACAGGGGATGTGTGGACATAGTCTTACTATCCAATAATGATAAAAAATATGATAATGATAAAAAGCCTTAATATTGAAATATTATACCAAATGGCAACACCACAATGGACTTGAAGTAAGAAATAATGAAAATAGGTGTGGGTTGTATTCATCTATGAACAGTGGTGTTATTAGGGAATGCTTGAAGCTCTGAAAGCTTGTGCCAAGTCTTGTGAAGCAAGATATAATTCCACAGAATAGGGCAGTTCTAGTTCAGTCCTGTAGACGGAAATGTGAGGAGCAGACAAGAGAGAAGGAAAACATTAGGTCAAAGTACAGGGATCACATAGAATATTCACAGATAAGAACTAACATATCGGAGGGTGCATTATCATATAGGGACTTGTATGTTAGGGTCAAGATTCTTTATTTTATTCCTGAGATTAAAGGAAGCCAGTGGAGAAATTTGCAGATAGGTGTAGCAGAAGGGGAGCGATGTGTAAGGAAGATCAGCCCAGCCTGGCTGAGTATGGATTGCAGAGGGGACAGAAGGGAGTTTAGAGGCCAAAGCAGACAGAGTAGTCGAGGCAGGGTATGGTGGGTGGACTAGGATCTTAGCAGTGTCTAGTGTAAGAAAGTGCTAAATTTCAGAGGTATTTTGAAGGGGTAAGTGGCAGAAATTGGCAAAGGACTGGATCTGAGAAACAAACCTGGATCTGAGAGTCAAATGTGACACGAAGGAAGCAGGAATAAGGTGCTGTGTGATGACAACAGCTATTGAGATTGAGGAGTAAGAATATTGGATAAAGAAGGAAAGAAGTTACGCATTACATAGTGAGATGCAAAATGAGATACTTACAAACCAGGGACACTAGTGAGCAAGGAGGAGTATAGGTCTGTTGCAGAGGTGGGGGGGACTTGTTTTCCATTAGCATATAAGTGATACTGAACCCAATGAGGCTTTATTAAGGAGCCTAGTGCTGGTGTGCAGATGAATCCAACCCATATTGTCTACAGGGCCGGATTGGGAATTAAAAGCAGCCCTGGAAAATTTGGGGGCCAGCCCTATTTTCCATTGACTCAGTATAATGCGCCTTCCCCATTTTTCTCAAAGGAGATTACTGGGATACTCCTTCCCCCAATATTTATTTTTAGAATTATATTATATTATTTGGTATTTTAAAAAAAAATGCCAGATTATTGTTTTATAGGCAACCTACAACCCAATTACATCCATTAATCACCCCTTTAAATTATTGCTTTGCAGCCCAAGCTGCTGCAGCCCACCGGGAAATCTCCTGGTATCCTGGTAGGCCAATCCGGCCTTGATTGTCTACATTTCACCACAAATCATACAAGCTAAATCCTGAACTGACAAAACCCACCGAGACTCAGCGCCTTAAAGCAGTCGTGTATGAACAAGAGATAAGCAAACATTATGCTTTTACCTATAGTGCTGAAAGGTCCATGTAGTACTTCTGTTAGCACTTGTATTTCTGGAACCATATCCATCACTGCTTGACCAGCAAACAATGGGTTAATCTTTGCAGCTTTGTGACCGTGTTCACGGTAAGCTGTAACAAGGCGAGCAAGGCCATGGTCCACTGCAAAAAAGGTACAGAAGTATGAAGGTTGTTATACTTAACAAGTAACAAATACTAAGCAATTTTGAAGGTAAATAAGTAACTGGATCTAAACATGGGGTTGAGGTTTTCAGTTTTGTATGAAAGACTGGATTTACAAAATTAAATAAAAATAATTGCAATCATTTTAAAATTGAGAAACACATATAAGCTAATTATAATAATAAATAAAAAAAATGTTAACAATTCTTTCAAACCTACAATCTTTTATATTATGGGGACATAAAAGTCAAAATCATACTTTTATGATTTAGACTGAGCAGGGATGGCAAACTTGCAGTTCATGGGTCCTTCATGCTAGGTTTTGGGGCCCAAGAGAAAAAATAGAACTGGGAATGTGTGCCATAGATTCTGTGGTCCCAGGAAAAAGTGAAACAAAAAATATTTTGTTAGCAAAGTCAAATGAGGTGGAGAACAGCAGATACATTATATAAATCAGGGTTATGTGTTCAATATCTATAAATTAAATATGGGCCCCTTAAAGTGATAGAAAAGTCAAGATTAAACTTGCATGATTCAGATAAAGCGTGGTGTCATTTAAAGACACTTTTAAATTAACTTCTATTTTCAAATGTGCTTTGTTCTCTTGGTATCCCTTGTTGAGAAAGAATACGCACATACCCTACACTAGTGGGAGCTAGCTGCTGATTGGTGCCTGCACACATTTTTCTCTTGTGATTGGCTAACTAGATGTGTTCAGTAGTGCAATGTTGTTCCTTCAGCAATGAAGAGAATGAAGCAAATTTGATACTAGAAGTAAATTGGAAAGTTGTTTGAAATTGTATGTTCTTCCCGAATCATGAAAGAAACGTGCGCACTATCTATCTAGATATCTGTTTAACAAAGAATAACATGAGAATTAAGCAAATTTGATAACAGAAGTAAATTAGAGATTACATTTAAAAAAAAGTTTCCATCTGAATCATAAAAGACAAATGTTGGGTTTCATGTCCCTTTAAAGTGAAATAAAGCTCAATGTTTACCTTTATTCTATCTAAAAGAGTAAGAATAAAATGTATATTTCCTCAGATGAAATCCTTCTGTTACTATGTACATTACCCTATAAAGGGATTAAACACTTAGCAAAAGTAGCGAACCTTCTGCAGTCCTGCAAAAAAAGTATACGGATGGTGATCCAATCAGGAGCAAGCATATGTTCATACATTCCAATCACGGTCTGCTTTCCTATCTAGAGTGTGATACTGGAACTGTCTCTTCATCCCTAATTCTCAGAATGTATTCCACAGGGACAGCGTGACCTTGACTGTGTGTTTAACCCCTTTGTGTGAGTTAAATAAACAAATAGTAAAAGAGGGATTTTGTTTCAAATTAAATTGCTCTTTTTTATATTAGAATGTATTTTTAACTAACATTTTTCCTGTCAGATTTATGGAGGGGTGCCCTGGTCCATGTATATAATGTTAGGAATTGTCCTTATTAACAAAAAAAAGTGAATACTAAAGTATACATCATGCATTTATCCCAAATTCAGTTAAAAAACCTTGTATCTTATTGGTGGCTACATTTAGACACCAATCAGAAAGTGCTACCCAGGTTCTGAACCAAAAAAGTTCAGGCTCCTAAGCTTACATTCTTGCTTTTTTAAATAAAGATACCAAGAGAACAAAGAAAAAATGATAATAGGAGTAAATTAGAAAGTTGCTTCAAATTGCCTGCTCTATCCGAATCATGAAAGTTTAATTTTGACTATACTATTCCTTTAACAGCTTTTCTTTAAGATACACATAACAAACAATGTTAATATAAATCTGCTGTAAGCCTCTTAAGTCAGACTCTTCACAATGTTAACCCTTTTTTAGTTAGAAGATAACAAAACCCATGAAGTGGTTCTCAGCACAAACCTACACTATTTATGTATGTTATTGTTTCAGATGTCACTGTATTGTAGTTACATATGTAATAATTCTGCAATACATTAGCATGGCATACTCTTGTTGGCACAGGCCACGCATATACCTGCTTTGCCACCGGCTGTTTCACTCTCCTGTGTGATCCCTCGCTGCTCACCGCTCCCTGTAGTCTTCTTCGGTTTGTAGCCATAAACACCCCGCTCGGTGTGATAAAACCTGCGGAGGAGGGGTCGCCATAACACGGCAGACCTAGTAGGGTGACAAAGACAGGTTAACATTTTCAGAACCCAGCGGCAAAGCAAAGAGTTAAATGCCTCAGTGGTCTGAGCATGCGTAGCACAGAACGTGCTTCAGTTTGGGGTACGCCCCTCGATGACGATTGGTTCATTCCAGGGGGCGCGGTGCTAAAAATGACAGATCCCTAAGAGTGGGGAGGAGCCTAGTTGTAGCTGGTCATAGGGCAAGGGTAGTAAAGGCAACTAAATACTAGGGACCATTTTAGGGAAAGTCACGTTCAGCTATATCAGTTTCAGACAAATGTCATTGCTACTGTACTTGTTTTACTGAAAAGGATCAGTGTGCTATATAGTAAACTATAGATTATGATGTTACATAAAATGTTACTTTCCAATCTAAAATACAGCTACAAAAGGGACACGAAAGGAATTTTCAGTCTTTGTTGTAGTGCTACAGGCCTCTCATTTGAGCCTGTAAGGTTTATCCATCATAAGTTTTCAGAAATGGAAAGGGGAAAGATTGTTTTTGGAGTGGCAAAATAAGAGTTTAAAGAGACACTAAACCCAATTTTATTTTTTTAATGATTCAGATAGAGCATGCAATTTTAAGCAAAGTTCTCATTTACTCCTATTATGAATTTTCCTCGTTTTCTTTATCTTTATTTCAAAAGCAGGAAGGTAAAGATTAGGAGCCAGACCATTTTTGGTTCAGAACCTGGGTTATGCTTGTTTACTGGTGGCTAAATGTAGCTACCAATAAGCAAGCACTATCCAGGGTGCTGAACCTAAAAAAGGCTGGCTCCTAAGCTTTATATTTCTGCTTTTTAAATAAAGATAGCAATAGAACGAAGACAAATTGAGAATAGGAGTAAATTAGAACGTTGATTAAAATTGCCTGCTCTAGTTGAATCATGAAAGAAAAAAAATTGGGTTTAGTATCCCTTTAAGTTTAGCGCTGCACTTTTGTTTATAGCTATTTTCAATTTCTTAAAGGGATACTGAACCCAAAATTTTTCATTAGTGATTCAGATAGAGCATGCAATTTTAAGCAGCTTTCTAATTTACTCATATTATTTCTTTTTCTCCGTTCTCTTGGTATCTTTATTTGAAAAAGCTTACAAGGCGGCCCATTTTTGGTTTAGATCCCTGGATTGCACTTGCTGATTTGGGTAGAAATACCCAAACGGTAGGAATTTATACCCTTTTATTTAGATCTATTTTCCACTTTTATTTCTTTCTGCCCGCCTTTCGTCTCTTTGGTGGAGCGGCCTCTCCTTATTTCTCCTTACTTATTCTTGGTTTACACTGGTGGCATTTATTGTTACTAACAATTTATTATGTGTATTCATTTACTTTGCTAATTGCTTGTCAGATAGATGCACTTATTATGGGGCATCTGGTTTGATTCCATAATAGAACTGAAGTCATCTATGACTAAATCTGTGGCCAAATTTACTGCAAACCGGTTTTAGTACACTGCATGAGCTAAATGTTTTAAACTATTTGTACTGGACTTTTTTTTAAAGAGCCATTAAAGTTAAAAATGGCATGCTCTAGCTACCCTGTCCCTTAATGTAATGGATTTTCAAAGGAGTCAAACACAGCAAAAATACTGCAGCACCAGCCACTTGATCCAGCTGCTGACTGGATCAGTGTCGGTTTCCGCTCAAGACCAGCAGCCTGTGAAGGTTCTAAGTGGCACTTCTACTATGGGTTTAACCCATCTGCAGGGGGTAAAAACATAGAGGTGTTGGGTAGTCTTAAAATTAAACACTAGAACCAATTAGAGCATGTTCTTTTTTTATATAATGGCCCTTTAAATTAAAATTAACAGAGATACTGTATAAGTATCTAATTTGAGCTATACAGTAATAAATCATAATGTTACCAGGTACATATTGTAACTTGCTTTAATTGATACTACAATCATTAAAGATGATGTATAATTGAGTGTTATGAATGAGGACATATATATAACTGTACATATTTAAAGGGACATGACTCCAAATTTTTCTTTTATGATACAGGTTAGGCATTGGGATGCAGAAGGCAGCAGCCACACGCAACATTTGTCTCTTTACAGAGCTGGATATATTCTTGTGAAAGTGCAACATGCTAAGATCTGGATTTCCAGAGATCTTAGTCTGCTGCACTTTCACAATAAGAAATCTGGCTCAGAAATGCCGTGAGCAGCCGCCTTCTTCCACATTCGGATGATAATGAAGCATCCGATTGCTCATGCCTAATTCAGATAGTAGCAGCCGCCTTCTTCCACATTCGGATGATAATGAAGCATCCGATTGCCCATGCCTAATTCAGATAGTCCTATGAGTCATAAATCCTTGATATAAATGAAAATGGCTGCTCTTATACAATAATGATAACTGACAAAGTAAAACAAACAAAACATAAAAAAAATATAATTTACTCTTTCCTGCCGTTAGGACTCTCCATGCCGTCCTAACCGTGCTGGGCTTTAGTGCCATTAGGACGGCATGGAACGTCCTAGTCGTTTGGCTGTCCTGAAGCCATAGCGGCTTGGTAAATGAGATCACGGGCTGCAGGGTGTGCCTAGCGTCATAGGCATTCCCCACTGACCCGATCACACCATTGAAATCACACGATCTCATGACTCGTGATTTCAATTTGTTTACTTTGGAACTTAATTCCGATGTAGACAATTTAGTCCAGGCAGGAAAGGGTTAACTTCATATTTTAAAATGTTTTTTTTTTTTTTTGGGTAACACTGCTGATACTATAACGTTTATAAAAAATATAGAGACATTAGCATATGTGCTTCGAGTACTTTTAAAGGGACAGAAAGGTCAAAATTTAAAAGTTATTACTTTTTTTCAGTGGCATGCACAGATATGATGTGAGGGCCTATTCACCACATTTTCTCTGGAGTGGCTTGTATGACTAAAATTAAGTCTGAACAGGCACAATACACACCACCAGAAGCTCTCTGAGCTTGAATACTGATGCACATGACCTCACAGCATATCTGCATATGCCACTGAAAAAATTAAACTTTGACTAGAAGCATTTTTGCTACTGGAAGTATATTGCAAAAATGCTTCTATTTAAAACCGAAATGCAAAATGCACATTTAAATTTTAACCTTTCTATCCTTTAATAAAAGTTATTAGAAAGACATGAACATTTGTAATTCAGTCCCAAACTTCTAAAAACGTATAAACGAAATGAATGCTCCTGCAGCCAAGTGCACGCAAATCTCCAGTTATTTATAAGGTTGCATCTGCTTAGTGCTCTTTGGCGCTATAGCAAATTGAGTAGTTCCGCCCATTCGTAAAAAAAACATATATGACAGCTGAGTGAAATACTTTCCATTTCATATTAAATCCAAAACATTTCTTTTTGTGATTCAGAGCATAAGCATTTAAAAAAAAAGTTTCCAGTGCACCTCTATTATCAATCTTGCTTTGTTTCCATAATATTCTGTGTTGAAGAGATATCTAGGTAGGCATCTGGAGCAATATATGTCAGGAAATAATGCTGCCATCTAGTGTTCTTGCGGTAGTGTTGCCACCTCGGCCTTGTTTTCCTGGACACTTGTGAGTTACACATGCTGTAGGGTGTGCAAGGAGGAACATGTATTGTGCTGTTCATCTGCACTATTCCTGTGATGTTCAATACGTTTCCCCCTGCAGCATATGTAACTCATAAGTGTCAAGGAAAACATGGTGGAGGTGGCAACCCTATCTTGCAGATAGATAACATTCTTGCAAAACAGCTGCAATATAGTGCTCCATAAAAGGGTTGGCTCCTAAATTTGCCTCCTTTAGTTTCAACAAAAGATACCACGAGAACAAAGAAAATGATAGTAGAAGTATATTAGAAAGTTGTTTCAAATCACAAGTGTCATGGATACCGGGCTGCAGGGGTTAAACCTCCACACCCTACTACTGCACCCCCTTCTGTTTATAAGCAGATTTGGGCTTTTGAGAGCAACTGAGATCTCCCAAACCTTTGATTTACTTTGTTTAATGGTTTACACATCGTCATGAAAGAGCTGGTCCCTGACCGCCTAGTCCCTCAGAGTCTCCGGCTGACCGAGCCGCATCCCCAGGTTCCCTTACCCAGGTCGCTCCAGCAGCCCCTTGTCCCAAAGCTCTGCTCTTTTGGGGATTGGTAGCCCTTGGGGAGGGCAAGAGGTGGGGTGATTGCCGGAAGCCCCCTCTACAACCCCCACTTCCCAGTGACCTTCCCATTGTACGTTTAATCACCCATAGCTCCGGCCCCCAGCCATGGATCATGTTGCTTTTTGGACTGTAGCAGCTGGAAGTGCCGCCGCTCCCCCGGGATCACCCCGGAACCATGATCCTTATACCGCTGGACACTATGGGTCAATGGACTCTAAGGACGGCGCCAACCTGTCTGGAAGGGCGGAAATGGCGGGAGACTTAGGGGACTGATAAGGCTCTTATCTTGATGAGATTGTGTATATAAACTGTGTGTTTTCCCAATAAAGAGGTACTTCTTGTTTTCACCTGAATGCTAGTCTGTCTAATTATTAGTGTGGGCTCAGCTAAAATCACTTTGCTCCGCTACATAGCGGCTGGTTACAGGTGCAGGAAGGATCCTTTGGCGGAGCTACCCACTGGGTACCCTAATCCGTCACAAGCTCTACCTGCATCATGAAGGAAAAAATGTGGGTTTCATATCCCCTTAATAACTGGAACTCCAACATGCTGAAGTGCACACAAGAAAAAAATAATAAACAAATATGTGGTGAAAGCTAAATATTGCACTTTATTAGTTTTGCTGGGAGCATATATTCTAACATGTTTGCACAAGAGATTTACAGATAATTTTGTATTCTCTTATACAATAAAAGAAATAGAACGTGTATAGTATAATTGTAATATGTCAGTTTAGTCCATCAAACTTAGAAACACTACAACAACAACAGACACAACTTCCGGTGTTTCCACTTCCGTCTCCTGTCAGGATCTGCGCACAGAGTACTGGGGTCCTGTGTACTGTGTAGCTGCCTTCCTAGGTGCCTGTTTACATACGTACATCACCTGCTGACTTTATACTCAGTTTTACCTGTCACTTTCTACGGATTACCGGAGCTACCTGACAGTTTTCCACCTCAGTGCACCGCTGCTTGTGCGGGAGGCAAGCGGCTGGTACGTTCCAGGGTCCTCATAAAGGGTTCGTGCTGTGGAGCGGAGTGTTTACACATTCAAAGGTAAACGGTCCGGTGCTCGGTGAGCGGGTATATATTTGTTTACACTTTGCTCGTTGGTATTTGAGGAGACCATGTCACCGTGTAAGGCTGCACAGGGTGTAAAACTGTACAGAGTATTTTGTAAGGTGGTTTGAAATGTGTGAAATTATGGGCCTAAAGTACCACAATCTGGAGTTGTATCTTTGTGTAAGGTGTTGTGCAGTCTGTATTGGGCTAAGATGTCACAAGCTGCAGTTGGACCTGCTTATAGGGTGGCATGGAGTGCGCGATGATTTGTATGATGTGGAGGATATGTGTAAGGTGGCGTGGGTGTGTTATTGCATGTGTCTGGGGAGGTAGAAGTTAGAATTGGACCTGTATATAAGCTGGTATGGGTTGTGTGATACAATGTGTCTTTGGTGGCAAATACTGTAAGTATTTTGTGTAAGATGGCATGGACCTGTGTATAAGCCTGTATGGGTTATGTGCTGCTATGAGTCTGATGTTGCAAAAACTGTAAGGAGGACCTGTGTAATTGGTGGTAAGGGTTGTGATGTTATATGTGTGATGTGGTACAAGTTAAAATTGGACCTGTGTATAAGGTGTTATTGGTTATGCAATGTTATGACTCAAAGGTGGCAAAATCTGGAAGGAGGCTTTTTGTATAAAGTGGGATAGTATGTGACAGAGGCGTTAAAAGCTAGAATTGGACCTGTGCACAAGGTGGCAGTTGGGATGCAGGATATTATGAATCTGATGTGTACCAATTTGAGACTGGTTGTGTATTATGAATCTGAGGTGGCACAAACATAAGGAGGACCTGTGCATGATGGTATGGAGTGTGTGATGGCATAGGGTGTTTGGTGGTATGTGCTGAGGTGGCATATGATGGAATTCGACCCAGGAATAAGCTGGTGTGCAGAGCGTGGGAGTATAGATTTGAGGTGGCGATAGCTAGAGGAGAGCCTGTGGATATGTTTGTATGGGTTGTGTCATGCTATAGGTCTGAGATGGCACGAGCTGTTGGAGGACCTGCTATAAGATGTTACGTTATGGGAGTGTTGTGGTGAAATGAAGCATGGTGGTTTGGTTTTGAGGTGATACAATGCTGAAGAAGACTTGACATGAGTGTTTAAAGTCTTAAAGTGGCTCAAGACTGGGAAAGACCTATGACTAAGATCATATGAAAATGTATTAGGCAAGGTCTGAAGAGGAAGAAAGCATGGTTGATGCTGTTGGCATGGATATGTGATGATGTAGGTCTGGTGTGATTAAAAATAAGAATTTGTATCAAAACTATTTGAGAAGAATTACACCTTAGGTTACATTTGGTAGTTATTTGACCTAAGATAACATGGATTCTGTTTTGATATTTTGGGTCATGGGGTCATAGGACACTGTACTGAAAAAATATACTGTATGGTAACTGAAATATATCAAATTGTATCACTTTATTTTTAATTTGTTCCTGTGATGAGCAAAGGGAGCTGTCCCTAACAGCCAGAGAGCAATAGATACATAGGTATCAGTCATGTACAAACATGCACTGCCTGTTAGTTTTACTTTTGTTTTGTTATAAATATTTTAACATGTTTACTACAGTTACACATACTGGCAATTTTGTGTCCATAAGTAACTGTTTCAACTGGGTTAAATCCCTTAAAAAAAATGGTTCTCTTTTTCACAACTTGCCCACTTTGTACAGACCCACGGACAAGAAAAACAATATGCTGAGAACTTACACCTATGAGACTTGCCCTGTATTTAGCCTATAAAGTATTGAAATAGCCAATCTGGACTAGTTACTGGAGTAGACAAGGCAAGCCACTGTAATTTTGTTACTAACATTTACATTGTCTTGCCATATTTTATCTAATCTCCTGCTGAGACTAAATAGAGACAGATCTGCAGCAGGGTTAAGCTTTTGAAGTCTGTGCATTTTCGATTCTCACAATTATAAAATACACTATTTCAGAGTTAAATTACATTAAAATGTTGCAAAGTAAACAGTTTATTGTTTAATTTCGTCTAGTAAACCCCCCCCCCCCTGCATTTTATGCCATTTAATGTTTAAAAGTTTTTAAATAATTTCTATTGGCCAAGGTATTGGAGACAAATGTGAAACCTACATTGTTGGTATCTTTTTCTCAGAATTCAGGAGGACATTGGGGATATAGACCACTGTTCTCCTAAGTTTTAGAGTTTCTTGGAATAAGTCTTTTCGCAGCTGAAAAAGTGAAAGTCAATTCCTCAGATAACCATGCATGGCTGCTCAAGGCAAAGTTGTTTCACATTATGGACAACCACATCAAAGTTTTAACCCCTATACTATTGAAAGCTGTTGAATCTTTTACATTAATTATGTGGATATAAATAAATAAAGATAACTAAACTAAGTTGTTCAAAAATAAAAGCAGACACACTTATACAGATGTCTTGTATCTGAGAAACCTTTAACAGTAGAAAGGAAAAAACGTAAAATAATCCATTTGATGTTTCTGTTACAGTTCGTATTGAAGCCAACAGCCCTTCACTTTATGTTGTATGTTTTACATCCTCTATCTTACATTTTCTATTCTACATATAAATTTGAAGTAAGCTAGCTAACTAGTTATTTTCTTGAACAAAAGATATATGAACAAGCATAGAAATCCCTGTGTAAACACACAGCGCCAGCCTTTTATAGATGGTGAGATAATGGACTGGAAGACCTCTTCTTAGGAAAGGCAAATTAACGTTTATATCAGTATTACAGTATTCAACAAGTTTCTTTCTGTGATATTATCATTTTTTCCTCTGACAGCGTTCATGGGACACCTGACTGTATTTATTGCTTCCCTGGCTCATTAACTAAATTTCTTGATTACTTTGCTGTCTGACTACCTTATTTCCTCTACTCAGATACCCATGTCCTCATTCCTCCCTATTTACAATCCCTCTGCTCCTGGAGAAAAAAAATGTCTCAAGCTCAGTTCCTCTTAAAAACTATCACAATGGACTGACCCCTCCCACTCACAAAGATAAAGCACTCCCTTGATCTGATTTTCAGCTATAGATGCACTCTCTCAAACTTCACAAATTCCTCTTTTCCACTTTCTGACTATCATCTCCTCACTTGCAACATAACAGCACTTCCTACTACTCTCCCTCCTTATAGCCCTCACACCAAACTCCACAGAAGCATTTCCACTAGATCAACAATAGCTCTCAATCTCTCTCTCAAACTTCTGCTCTCTTCCATATCCTCCTTTTCCTGCACTGACCAATCTATCTGTCACTACAACTCTACATCGGTCCTTGACAATTCGACCCCTCCTACCATATCTTGGAAATCATGGGCTCCTCCTCATCTGTGGCATGCTACCTACTTGGATGTTCCTGCACTGCTGAGTGACAATCCCTTAACCTCTTAGCCGGATTACTTCTCTACTCTTTCTTCAAACCCAAAACGTCTGTTCTCCACTTTCAGTACCCTTCTTCGCTCACCACCACCTCCTTCTACTACCACTTCTCTCTCAACTCAAGATTTTGCCAGCCATTTCATCAACAAAATTGATTCCATCAGAATTAAAATAATCTGTAATTTAGAGTCTGTAACTCCCCGTTGAAACTTCCAAAACCCCAATTTCAGTTCTTTTGCTCCTGTGACAGAGGAAGCGGTTTCTGTCTGTATATATTTTCACCTCACTACCTGCCCCCTCAATCCCATACACTCACTACTTCCTTCCCTCTCTCTTACTCTTACTCAAATCCTCACACACATTTTGAATCTCTCCCTCAGCAAGCCCGATCATGCCATTGAATTACATGTATCGCTCTTCAGCACTAGGTAAGGTAGGCGAATGCTTTAACTAGTGATATACAGAGATATATATATAACAGCGCTCAGACTTAAAATACTTTTGCCTCTCTCTGTAACCCCCTTCCTGATCACGAATTTAAAGTTAATTTGTAGTTGAGAGTGGCGCTACTAAAAGCTAAAAAGTATTAAAAACTAGGAGATAAAATATATTTGGTTTCCTACTGAATATATACTGTAACAATAATATATATCTACAGGAATATATATCCCTATTGTAAATCACTCTACTAGATTATTGGAAACAAATGTAAACTAAGGATGATTTCTATTCAATGAATATCAAATGCATTTTTATATAGTCAAAGTATTTATTAAATTGCAGTTATAGAATAAAAACAAAAATAAAATTAATAGCTATATGTCTTTACAGATAAAATATTTAAATAATAACTCAACAAAATAAAATCAAATGTTGATGAAATATTAAAGAGAGAGCCCAGATGATTTAGTCTTTCTAGGTAAAATAACGATGTCCACAAATGTTACAAAGATGTGTGGTCTGTATATTGAGACAGCGGATTTTGTTATATTGTTGAATAGATTCTCTTAGCAACAATATTGTTTCAAAAAATCCATATATACCAAAGTTCAATTAATGGAATACCAAAGTTCAATTGATAGAGTGGCAAAGTTCTCAAATAGATGTAAAAAAATCAAGTCTGTTTAGCAGAGCGACAATCTTGCTCGTATATTATTTGCAATAAATTTGAGTGGCACTTTGTGAGGTATATCTGACCCACTATATAGGTGGTCTTACCTCCTGCTTCATGTGTTAACCCCGCTTCGTGGATGGTCTTACCTCTTATCGAGTGCGGTTGAAGTCTCAGGGCTTACCGGTCTTTTTAAGTCTGGGTAATTGTAGCGGTGCAATATTTCGGTTTTCTTCAGCTTGCGCAAGCTCTCCTATAAACCGATGGCTTCTTTACCTGCTCTTAGTACTCCGGTGTACGCAGGTGTGAGTCTGTCTGGGGTCCGTCGGTATTCCTGCACTTAGTACTCCTCGTACGCAGGTGACAGACAGGTAGCTAGTTTCTTTCGCTCCGACCAGTACAATAGTGAACCTTTTTAAAGTGGGTTCCACAATCTGGGTTAGCAAAGGGATTCCTTGCGATACAGCTTTCTATCACAGTTTCTACGCGTTTCACCCGCGTTCCGGGCTTTTTCAAGATACTGTGATTACTCGGCTTTCCTATTCAAATAATGCCGCCTTCTATCTGATTGGTCTTGACTTTGGTTACGTCACTGGGCTCTCTTATGATAACCTCATCGAGTTTTTTTTTTTTTTTTTCAATTGAAAACCTAGGCTCTCTCTTTTCTATAAGCATTCCTTACTAGAGACATTCCTTTTTAGAAACAATACTTTCTTAACTTAATCCCAAATAAAAGAAAAGAAAAGAAAAAAGGAAAAAATGGAGGAATACGTATCTTTATTTTACAACTCGATAATAGTGTTATACACAGGATACGCTCATTTTCTCATATTGTAATCCAGGTTTCCTCACTTTTACATTTGAATTCTGTCTTCTAAAAAATTGATTTATATCTTTACAATAGGTCTTGACAACACATTCTTTTAGTTGGAATTCTCTGCTAAACTGACTTGATTTTTTTACATCTATTTGAGAACTTTGCCACTCTATCAATTGAACTTTGGTATTCCATTAATTGAACTTTGGTATATATGGATTTTTTGAAACAATATTGTTGCTAAGAGAATCTATTCAAGAATGCTTTAACTAGTGCAGGAGCACGCTATATGCAATTCAATTGTGTGATCAACCTTGCTGTAATTGAACAGTGAGCCCGCGATGCACTGTTTGAAAAAGCAAGTATCGTTTTCAGAGAAAAATTAGGCATTTTTAAAAAAGAAAATCTAAAAAAAAGCTCATGTTACATAATTCTGCACATAGGTTAGAATCATGTAACTTCCCCCCCCCAGCGTTTAATGTCCCTTTTATTAACAATTTAATTATTTTTATTTAACTAAAGCAATAACTTTATAGGTTTCATTTTCGTTTTTAATGCTTGCCACTCCCTCCTCACACTTAGGCCCTTCTGGAGATCTATTCCACTCCAAACAATTCTATTAATTTATCTTCTTGAAACGCAACCACTTCACAGCGTTAGGACATTCCATGCCGTCTTAACAGTGCTGGGCTCTAATGCCGTTTGGACAGCATAAAAAGTCCTACTTTTTTTTTTGCGTCCTGCAGTCTCCTCATTTTAGGCAATGGCAAATTGGACTGGGGGGTGTGCCTAGCATCGTAGGCAGTCCCCCATGATCCGATCCCAGCCTTGAAATCACGTGATCACATTGAAAATTGCAAGATTTAATTTTTCAAGCAAGTGTTTACATCGGAAACATGAAGGGGTTAATAAGGGGTTGATTCTGTGTACATAGAATTGCCGTAGAATAATAGGATTAAAGGGGACAGTAAAGTCAAAATTAAACTTTTATGATTCAGACAGAGCAATCCATTTTAAACAACTTTCCAATGTATTTCTTATATATTTTCTAATTTACTGTTTCTCTTGTTATCCTTTGTTAAAAAGCATACCTAGGTAGGCTCAGCAGCAATGCACTACTGAGAGCTAGCTGCTGAATGATGGCTGCACATATATGCCTCTTGTCATTGGCTCACTCAATGTGTTCAGCTAGCCCCTAGTAGTGCATTGCTGCTCCTTCAGCAAAGGATAACAAGAGAATGAAGCTAATTTAATAATATAAGTAAATCTGAAAGTTGTTTAAAATGGTAAGCTCTTTCTGAATCATAAAAGGAAAAATATTGGGTTTATGTCCCATTTAGGTTTTTCTCATATTTGTGTGGTTATTTTATAACATTTTTGCAGTGAAGAAGAGGCATGCTATTTCTACAGACACAAATTAACAGTCTTGAGAACCACAAAATCAAGAATATGTGATATCTTCTAGATGAAGAAAAAATGACAGAAATAATCTTACGGAAACTTCTTGGAGAGCATGACAATGTGTGTGGATATAGAATTGTTTTTCTCAAGCTACTTAATTTAAAATGAATCCTTGTTTCAGGAAGAATAACTTTTATATATCTTAAATCATCTATAGATAGATGTTTGTTTTTTTTCTCAAAAAAGCATTTTATTTTAAAAAATTTTTTATTTAAATAAAACATTTTTTTTTTTTTTTATTGATTTTTTTTTATCCACCTATTTTTATTGCATACTTTATCTGATTCATGGAACTTAAATTTATTTTTTTCTAGTAAGTTTATTATAAGGCAGCTAAAGTAAAAATTTAACAGTTGCTCTTTTATCTATCGAACAGAAACAATTTGAACACAATGTCCATTGAAAGTAGGCACATTGGTGGTGTCCATAGCGTAATATGGGAGAATGCTAGAGACCACAGGTGGCATATTTGGGGGATGGTAGAACCACAGCGAGCCTGGCAAAGGGTGATGAATGGATTATTTATAAATAGTTACTGAAGGCATACATATACATTTGTTAAATTGGTTTTAAGGCTTTGTATTTAACTATTTCTGCCCATTAAGACAGTTACTAATAAAATGCATCCTTAAAATGTACCTGTGCATTTGTATCATATTTGAATATTTGTTGGCAGAGTCGTAACTACAGGGTCTCCACTGCTACCGTGCCCGTCCTTGTAGGGAGCCCAGCTCCAGCTGCTCAAGCAGAATCAGGTTTCAGAGCAGCTTGTTTATGTAACTGCCGTTTGTCTTATCACCACAAGAGGTTAATAAAGGTAGATATCCCCTCAAAAGGCATTTTATTAAAAAAAATACATATTTAGTTAAAAAAAAAATCTTATTTTTTTTAATACTTTTTGTTTTATCCACCCTGATCAAAGGGGTGGTAAAACGTTTCTGGCTCCTATATTTTAAACAAATTTGTTGAGCCCTGATTTAAAGTACACATGCTTACATATTCCCATTATACACAATTTTGTCAGGTTCTTTAAGGTTACAACAGGAATTAACCATGTACAGTTCATGAGGTCTTCCTTTTCTTCCCTGAAGTTGACCTGTCACAAAATAATTCTGTACCTCACTGGCACTTTTTTCCAGAGATGGTGACAAATGTAATTCAGGAGATAGAGAAGACAGTTTCCAAATATGCTCAGACGTATAAGTGTATCTTCATGTATCTCTAGTGACATAGTCATAATAGCATCTGGGATCAGTTTAGCAGCTAATATAAAGGGGGAAATCAGCCCTTTGTAGCAAATGCTTACTTTAACAGAGTAATTCAATTTCCAGTTATAATAGTGGGTGAATCCAACTAATACTAGGAGGGGATATCACCAGTAGAAGCCACATTGCTAGGTGGTTAGACTAGATTTTGTTTAGTAAGGTTGGGTGTTGGTCTCAGATCATCTAGTCCAAAGACTTGAGCATACATGAGCCAGATCATCCAGTAGATACTTCAGGATTGACATCACATTATAGCAGTTGAAGTTCCCTTGAAAATGTCTTTGTGAACATGAGGAACAATAAATTAGCATTTTTTTTATATTTTGCTAGAGGGAGTGGCATGAGGTACTGTGCTCTGGAGATAGAGAATGTGTTTGTCCGGCAGGGATTCATCTAAAATATCATCTCCAAGTTGTGAAGAACCTTTTATTCAGGTTCGTAGATCTAAACAGGAGATTGGATACTATACAGTGAGTACACACTATATTACTGGCTTTCCCAGTGGTTATTTTATATAAAGGATTAACAATAGTATCTTATTCCAATATAAGGGCATTCTGAGTTAGAGAGGGACAAAATATACAAGTCAGAGAATAATTATATTCAATCCTTCTTCTGGTGTCAGTTGTATTGTATTTTCACACTACCAGCTAAATAGGGTTGCCAGGCGTCCTCCACAAAAATACCGAACACCGGTAGTATATACATATACACACACACACACAATATATTGGCTGGCTGCTGCTTCAATGATTTGTGTGACAGTGTAGATAATTTATGATGACTTTTATATATATATATATATATATATATATACACACACACACAATATATTGGCTGGCTGCTGCTTCAATGATTTGTGTGACACAGTGTAGATAATTTATGATGACTTATTCAGACACACACACTTGCCTTCACAGTGTCTGTTAAATTAAAATAACAGCATAGTTATCAGACATTATTATTTCAAAATTCACAATTTTTCACAACAAGGGAGGGAAGCAGACTAGCAGGGCAGCACGCACTATTAACTTATTGCTGGGCTGGCTCTCTGGCTGGCTGTCACTACTCACTAATTTATTGCTGGGCTGTCTCTGGCTGGCTGTCACTACTCACTAACTTATTGCTGGGCTGGCTCTGGCTGGCTGTCACTAATCACTAACTTATTGCTGGGCTGGCTCTCTGGCTGGCTGTCACTAATCACTAACTTATTGCTGGGCTGGCTCTCTGGCTGGCTGTCACTACTCACTAACTTATTGCTGGGCTGGCTTTCTGGCTGGCTGTCACTACTCACTAACTTATTGCTGGGCTGGCTCTGGCTGGCTGTCACTCTGCAGTTGCACTCAGACTCTCTCTGCCTCTGCGGCGCCTGCAGGCAATGAATGACACACAGACTGAGGCTGCTGAGAGCGGGTCTTCTGTTCTCTGGCGTGATGACGTCACGCTCACGTGACCCGCGTGATCACGTGCGATACGGCAGGCAGCGCAGAGAGAGGCCCCCCGACTCAACTCCGGCTCCGCACATCACTGTCAGGAATCAGATCAGAAAGATGATGATCCGATCAGACAGCTGAGCAGAGCCTTAGTTGAGAGTGAGACTGAGACACACGGGCTATTAGCTTAACAGGGGATGGTTGGTTGTGTGGGATTACGGGTAAGCAGCTAGCAGCAGCCGCAAGCCAGGCATAAAAAAAAATGTAAAGAAAACTGCAAAGGCTATGTCCGTTTTTTTTAAAATAAAAATTACCGGCCAGTAGCCTGAAATACCGGACAGTCCGGTCTAATAACGGACACCTGGCAACCCTACATACTCCTTTAAGGAGTAGCTCCATCGTGATTTCATTAATTGGATATTAAACAGTGCTCCTTTAGTAAAACAACTATGTTAAAGTAAACCTGAAAAACAGATTGTGTAAAAAAAACAGCAAACCACTTGCTATCCTTGCTTCTCATTGTAGCCACTGCCCCAGGGTGGATATAAATACAATGATTTAAAAAGACATTTTAAAAACTTTGTTTTTTTTTATTTAAATAGAATTTTTTTTTTAGGAAAAATCAATCTAAAGATAGTTTCTAATTAAGATACATTATAATCCAAAGGGTACTCATGCTTAAATAAGAATTAGTTTTTAATTATGTCGCATGAGGCCGTATATTTATGGCTGCAATGTTTTACATTTTTGGTAAATTAATTCCATTAATCCATTCACAATGTTACTCTCCCAGAAGTTTCTTTAAGATTTTTGGACATTTTTCTACCTAGAAGATATTATTACATATTCTTGGTTTGTAGTGCTCAAAACTGTGAATTTTTGTCTGTAGAAATAACCTGTTTCTTATTCACACAAAAATGTTATAAAATAAAAATACAAAGCTGAAAAATAGACGTTAAAGGAGACGCTAATCAGATTGTTTTCTTTCATGATTTGGATAGAAAATAACTTTCTGAATTTTCTTCTATTATCAAAATTGCTTTATTATCTTGATATCCTTTGCCGAAGGTGCAGAAATGCACTACTGGGAGCTAGCTGAACACATAGGCTGAGCCAATGACAAGAGGCATATATGTGCAGCCACCAATCAGTAGCTAGTTTCCAGTAGTGCATTGCTGCTCCTGAGCATACACAGGTATGCTTTTCAACAAAGAATACCATGAGAATGCAGCAAATTAGATAATCTAAATAAATTGTAAAGCTGTTTAAAATTGCATGTTAAATTAGACAAGGCAGAACATGCAGTGATCTGAGATGTCATCGCAGAAAATGCAGCATGTCTGCAGAAAGAATAGGACACATGCAGGAACTCTTAGCACTTTCACTTTACAGCACTGCTCCCCATTAGATTGTTCACTTCAAACAGAGCTTAGCTTTTTCTGCACTGTTATTTTTCCTTAACAGTGCGTCCAGAGCAAAGTGCTGTTTGAAGAGAACAGTCAAAAATGGAGCAGCGCTGCAAAACAGCAGTACATTTATTGTTGACTGGCTCTCAGGGAATCAACCCTCCCCCTTAGCCTTTCCTGACCTACAAAGCTGTGACTTCTGAATGTACCTTTTTTATTAATAGATTTCTACCTTGTGATGTTAGATTAAAAGAAAAGCTAAAAAATGTTATTTGAGAGATTTTAAAAACTTAGCATTACTCTCCAGTTAAAGGGACACTGAACCCACATTTTTTCTTTTGTGATTCAGATAGAGCAGCAATTTTAAGCAACTTTCTAATTTACTCCTAATATCATTTTTTCTTCATTCTCTTGGTATCTTTGGTTGAAATGCAAGAATGTAAGTTTAGATGCTGGCCCATTTTTGGTGAACAACCTGGGTTGTTCTTGCTGATTGGTGGATAAATTAATCCACCAATGAACAAGTGCTTTCCAGGGTTCTGAACCAAACAGATAGCTTAGATGCCTTCTTTTTCAAATAAAGATAGCAAGAGAACGAAGAAAAAATTATAATAGGAATAAATAAGAAAGTTGCTTAAAATTGCATGCTCTATCTGAATCACTAAAGAAACATTTTGGGTTCAGTGTCCCTTTAATCAACACATTGCACTTGAGCTGGTGCTTTAGTGTAATTGCCTAATTTAAATTGAATTTTATTTGAAAATGACCTGCATAAAAATTTTCTCAAAAAAAATCTCATCGCAGAAAGTGAAGAAAAGTTCTGCCTCTGAGCTCCCCAATAGTGTTTCATGGTGCCTTTAAATCCAATGGAGTGTAGTATGGACTACAACTAAGTATATTCTGCACCGTCACATCAAGGAAACAAAGACAAACCAAGCAGTGAACACTGTTTTATAACGCATAAAAACCATAAGTAACAGTCACAGGGTTACTCACGTAGCGCTACAACAGCTCTAAGAAAACAGCTCAGTATTGAAACCTCCGGATAAACTGGAACACATCCAAAACGGTCAGCATATTTGTTTTACATTTTGTTAGTCACTCCGGGTGCCACATTGCAAACTGCCACTGTATTTAGGTTAGGGATTTTCATTGTTTTCCAAACTCCTCCCTATAACTCGTGTGAAAGCAGATCTGTGGGTCTGTGGTAAACCCTTCCCAGTGACATGGGGGTTACACCTCCAACGTAAATATATAGCTGCTTCAGCGTTTTTTAAATGTATTTATTTATTTGCAGGGATTGTATTTATGTATGCGTCTATATACTGCTAAGTAATATGAATATGTTAATAATTACAGATGTCTCCAGATGATGTCAGTCTGAAGTGGTAGTTCCCAACATCAGCCCTAGCACAGGTAATAATGTAAACAAAAAGTTACCTGATATTTGGGTGAGTTCTAATGCTTGATCATGTAATGAGACAAAAAACTTCATATGACATTTTGTGAAAGGGAAAAAAGTGATACTATCAAAATAATTGAAATATATTTAAAATCCAACGAGGGACAAAAGTGGAGCTGAATTATATACTGAAAAACCATTAATATTAAATTTGGTGAAAGAAAAAAATAGGATAATTTTATATGTCAAAAATTAAATTACACAAGCATTCACTTTCCCCACTTATCATGTCAATAAGTTCCACCTGTATTTTCATGTTTTTTTTTTTTATTTTTTAAAACAATGTTTGTCATATATTATTTTAACAACAAAGGGAAAAAAATGCCATTGAATCTGTTTATTAGTTTTACAATGATTTGAGTTACATATAAAGTTATATATTTCTTTATTGATACAATCGGATGTCTCTGTTTTTAGGGTTGCTTTGGATAGATAATGCCAGCAGAACGTAAGAAGACACCAAACATGGAAGAAAAAGATTTTTGCTGTAACCCAAAGGACAAAGACTGTGGGGACAGACGGCCCACAAGCAGCAAAGATAGAACAAAGGATGACTTGAGAGTTTCCAGTAAGAGAGAATCTTCAAAGGGTCTTGATGAGAAGAAGAAAAAAACTGATGATGACAAACGTAAGAAAGAGGCGAGTGAAAACAAAAAAAGGGAGGATGACCAGATAAAAATGGAAGAGGAGCAGAAGAGGAAAGATCAAGAGGAAAAAAATGCAGAAGACGATGAGAGGAGAAGGATAGAAGAAGAACTTGGACATCAACAAGAAGCTGCTGCATTTCAGCTAAAGTAAGCATGGTTAGGTCATGTGATGCACACATTTGTTTGAACTTGCGTTTCCCATACTTTAATTACATTGTGTAAAAATATATTAGAAATTAGAGTAATAAATACTTTGCCTTGTTGCTGTAAACTTAGTAAATTTAATTTTTGGCTTGTTTGAAGCAGTCTTTACTTAAAGGGACACTAAACCCAATTTTTTTCTTTCGTGATTCAGATATAGCATGCACTTTTAAACAACTTTCTAATTTACTCCTATTATCAATTTTTCTTCGTTCTCTTGGTATCTTTATTTGAAAAAGCAGGAACGTAAGCTTAGGAAGCTGCCTATTCTTTGTTCAGCACCCTTGGTGCATTTACCCACCAATCAGCAAGCGCTACCCAGGTGCTGAACCGAAAATGGGATGGCTCCTAAGCTTTACATTCTTGCTTTTCAAATAAAGAAACCAAGCGAACGAAGAAAAATTGATAATAGGAGTAAATTAGAAAGTTGCTTAAAATGGACTACTCTATATGAACCATAAAAAACAATTTGTGTTTAGTATCCCTTTAAATTAAGTCTTTAGGTAGAGAATACAATTTTAAAGAACATTCCAATTTACTTCTATTGTCTAATTTGCTTCATTCTTTAGATATCCTTTGTTGAAGAAATAGTGATGCACATGGATGAGCCAATCACACAAGGTATCTGTGCAGCCACCAATCGGCAGCTACTGAGCCTATCTAGATATGCTTTTCAGCAAAGTATATCAAGAGAATGAAGCAAATTAGATAATAGAAGTAAATTAGAAAGTTGTTTAAAATGGTATTCTTTATCTGAATCATGAAAGAAAAAAAATTGGATTTCATGTCTTCTTAAATTAGACTGGAAGTCTTCTTAGCTTGATACATTTGTTTATATTCATTTTTCAGAGGATAAAGGTGGTGGTCTGTTTATGGGGGAAAAAGTATGAGTTCAGTATATACTGCATTTATGAGCACAATAATTGTCGTGTTCATCTAAATAAATATTTGGAAAGGCAGGTCCAACAACCACATCAAATTTTGAAAAATATCCTTAGTGATTTAATGCCTTTGGCTAAAAACAACACCACTGTAAATATTAAAGAAAAGAAAGAGCTGTCCAAATATAAAGCAAAAGGGACTAAATAGACAAATAATTCACATGCCAAAAATCCAGTATCTATAATATAACAATCTTTGAAAAACAAATTGTATGAACAGTAAGAATGTTTTTAATGTAAATCTGTATTATGAAATGTGTATTCAGAGATTTTATAAGTTGAAGGGATATGAAACCCAATTATTTTTTTCTTTCATTTTTCTCTACATTTGACCACAAATCAGCAAGCACTACCCAGGTTCTGAACCAAAAATTGGCTGGCTTCTAAGCCTACATTCCTGATTTTCAAATAAAGATACCAAGAGAACAAAGAAAAATTGATAATAGGAGTAAATTAGAAAGCTTATTAAAATTGCATGCTCTATCTGAATCATGAAAGAAAACTCTTTGGGTTTCATATCCCTTTAAAGTAGACACAATAACATACAACATGGATAAAACTTAAAAAATTGTGCTTTTGGGGACTTCTGGTGTGTGGCAACCTTACTTAAATCCATTTGTATACAGCTCTTAATGGAACGGTAAACACCTTGAGATTATTGTATAAAATGTTTATTTATGTTTAGTAACACAATTTTGAATTACACTTTATTAATTTTGCCCCATTTTCATTCCCCTTTCCTGTAATTTTAATTCTGAATATTATGGGTTTCCCAAAATCCTGTTAAAAGTGGAAGTGCAGACACCGCTGTAATCCACACAGTTTTGGTTGCACGCTCTAGTAAGCCATTTAAAACGGTCTTTAGTTGGCCTTAGCAGAAAAAGAAACCTAAGTTACAATATGGTGGCGCCCACTGCTTTATGGACATTAGAATGTTACCCTTATTTTTGCAGTATTAAAAAAAGTAATTTAAAAAAATATATGTATATATTATTCTCAGGCTAATATTCGCTCTGAGTACATCATTCTATTAATGATTTATTTAATGTTTAATTTCCCTTTAATGTTGACTTCTTCAGAATTGTTAGCCACTTTTCACAAATTAAATTCAAATTATTTTAGTAGTATTTTATTTTTCACCATTTTATCCTGTATATTATTGACGCTACTTTAATATTTCTTTCTTATGGTGGTTAGAATCCACAATTCATTATTGTTGGGAATTCATCACCTGGTCACCAGGAAGAGGCAAAGACACGCGACACCAAGAGCTCTTCCAGTATTTCTTTGCCTCATCAAGTAGCAGGTGAAGAGAGAGGTACTCAGGAATTTTTATTCCCATTTTTCACTCTTAAGGTGAAACTTGGAAGAGAGGGACATAGGAGCGTACTGGCTGTGCAATGTATATCTCCTTGCGGGAGTAGTGATCACAAACCTGCCACGGGTGTCGCTGGGACAGTTCCGTTAGCCTCCTCCTGTTTGGCCATGAAGATGAACTCCCTCAGTATATCCTCTACTGTCAGTCACAGTACTGGATGGACTCTACTGTATCCTCAGGACTAATGTCTGGGTATAAACAGTGAAGTGGGCATTCACTGGGTTTGTACCTGCCTTTCCCACACAACTCACAGGCTATTGGTAGGTACATACGACTATGTATATCATAGCCAGTTTAAGCTGAATAGATTTGGGCAGCATTCACAGTCATAATATACCTCAGACTGAGCTCTGCAAACAGTATTCTTGTATTGTGTGTAAAACACTGGGAGAATGTAGCACTATTTATATATCACAATGGTGCCTTATCCTTTACGTCCTAATATCGCAGGGCACATGGGGTTAACAAACTTTATTAAGTATGTGGGTGTTTTATATTGTGGACACTATGTACAGTACTTTGTCTGTGCAGCCCATTTAAAACACTTGCTCTGGGTCTTTGTGTGCCGTCTGCATTCTTGGATTGCCTTTTTCCAAGGATTACTACAGGAGCGCTAATAAGGTGCCGGGGACCTTGCCCTAAGGGGATTTGAGGGCCGTGTGGGAGGATTTACTTCTTTCCGGAGTGGAGAGCATTGTCTACATTAGCTAGATGATTTTTCTGGAGGACTTCTCCGGAGGGCCATCCTGCAGAGGGGTCTGTTATTCTAACCAGCTGTGGGTACTGCTTGGGCTGCAGGTGCAGCATCTCTTTGGTGTGATTCTTTATCTGATTTATCTTGGTTTCAGAAGAATCACCCTTAGAAGATATTCAGGAGTGCAGTTGCTGATTGATATTGGCAAACTTTTATTTGTGATGCCTCCTCAAGAGAGTTTTCTTCTGTCCTGTGTCTCAAAAAGACCAGAGAAACTAGTGGCATTCAGTCAGTGTTCAGGATCTAGAGGACATGGGAGTAATTTGTTCCTGTGTCAGAACACAGGAGGGATTCTATCCCACTCTAGTTATAGTCCCAAAGGAGGAGGCAACATTCAGACCCATTCTGGATTTGAAAACCTTAAACAAGATCTTGAGGGTTCCCTCTTTCAAGATGCAAACTATCAGTTCTATTCTCCCTTTAGTTCTCTAGAGTCAGTTCAGGACAACTATAAACTTGAAAGATGTTTACTTACATGTTCACAAGGGCCATCAAGATGCTTACAGAAGGACCATCACTGTTTCCTTTGTTTTGTATTTCTGAACAGACATTAATAGTTTGTAGCTTTGCCCCTTGCTATAGCTCCCAGGATGTCACCAAAGTTCTTGATGGTCCACTGTCCGTCGTCAGAGCTTGGGGAATTATTTTTTTTTGGTGGCAAGAGCACACCTTAGTGGCGTCCATTCTAGTTTACACTTTTTTGCGCTACTATCTTTCTTTCTTCTTCCTCCTATTCTTGGCTATATGTAATACTGGGAGGGTCAGGGATGTAGGAGGGATATTAAATATCTTGGTGTCTTTGCCTCCTCCTGGTAGCCAAGTGATGAATTCCCAACCGTAATGAATTGTGGACCTCAAAGAAAGAAAGGAATTTATTAGGTAAGAATAAATGTTTTTTTTTTTTTTTTTTTTTTTTTTTAAAACTTTTATTTATCAAACAAGGGTTACCATGTGGAGATATCACTCCCATAGGTCACAGAACATGGAAAATCAAAAACATGTTACAATTGAATGTTTACATTGCAATACTGGGTCTACTTTGCTGCAAGTGATGTTCTTACATACAGTCTCTCTGCAGGTACGCCCAGAGTATTTTCTCTCAAAGCAAAAAGAAAGTTTCAATCTGCGTCCTAGGGGTTGGTCTTTTTGCTGCAATAGTCCATGGTAGATCCCTCTTTTCCTTTTTCCTCTCTCTTTCTCCTCCCGTACCTCCCTCCTCCCTTACCCAACCCTTTCAAATAGTACAACGTTTAATAATAGCTAAATAAGGATAATAGTAATCAAAACAGTAATAATCAGAGCCGAGCTTTATCTCGTCTCTTCACTGATCACGTTAAGAACTTTGCAGTTTCTTATTGTTAGGTCATTTTCTCTCCCCTGGGCAGCGGCGAAAAGACAGACTTTGTGGGCAGATGTCCACTACCTCATCTCTCATGTTTCTCTTCATATAAAAAACCCCATTTGCCTCTCAGATGTTGTTCTAATAAGACTTCAGTGTTTCTGAGGGGGGATAAAAGCTGTGTTTGCACAGCAATCTGTAAAGTGTGTATGTAGGGTTCCCATTTTTTCATGAAGGGTCTGGTTCTTAACTGTACATCTTTTAGGGTGTCTGCTGCTTCGTATGTAACCTGTTTGTGCGTGCTTGCTTTAAGTTGTGATAGTGTGGGGGTCCTTGGACTCAACCAATTTTTGAATATGAGTTTCCTGGCTTGTAGGATAATGTTCGTAATCACTTTTTTTAGGGAGTTAGGTGTTGAGGCTGGGATCTCTAGGAATACTACCAGTCTGGGGGAGACCATCACCTCAGTGTGGAACGTGGATTTTATCCAGTATGTTATCATGCCCCAAAATTTCCGTATCATAGGGCAGTTCCACAGCAAGTGCGGCAAGTCCGCATCTGCTGCTTTGCATTTTTTGCAGTGACCTTCTGCTTCTGGTCTCCATTTTTTGAAGATTTTGGGTGGTATGTATGCTGCTTGTAACAGTCTGGTGTGTGATTCTCTAGCAATCGCTGATAGAGTTGCTCCTCTTGCATATTGTATGCTGCGTTGTATCACGTCTGGTGTAATTTCAGTGTCTAGGGTACGTGTCCATGTGTCACTGATGTGTGTGATCGTGGCTACGTTTGTCGGTTTCATGTGTAGTCTGTAAGTTGGGGAGATAGATGTATTACCTTGCATTGTCATATGTAGCAGTCTATTTACGTCTGAGTTTTGGTCAGTAAGTTCTGTATGTCGTAGTAAGTCTTGGATGTAGTGTCTCGCTTGTAGATATGCAAAGTGGTGTGTGCGGGGCAGATCAAATTGGGTTTGTAGTTCTTGAAAAGGTCTAACCTTCATGTCCAGCCCATTTATCAATTGGGACACGGAGGTCAACCCCCTAGTTTCCCATGTGGCGAACACTGGGGAATCAATTCCTGCGGGGAATCCTGGGTTACCTCTCAAAGAGAGGTATTTCGTGTAGGTAGGGTTGAAACGTGATCTTTTGCATAGTTTCCACCAAGCAGAGAGGGGTTGGGATATAAGTGGGTAATTTTTAACTATCTTGAGTGTGTGTGTCGGTGCCATATGTGGGAGTGCCTGCAAGGACCATGGAGCCGTGACCTGCTTTTCAAGCTCTGGCAATGTGAAGTGTGCTTTCTCTGTCAACCAGTCCAGTACATATTTAACTTGGGCTGCCTCACAGTATGCATCAAGGTTGGGGACAGCCAAGCCTCCTGAGGTGATCTCTGCCATTAGTCTAGAAGAATTTATTTTGTGTTTTTTCCCTGCCCATATGAAGGAGAGCATTGCTTTGTTTAGTAATTGTATGTCTGCTTTATGAATGTGGTAAGGTATCATCTGAAACAAGTATAGGAGTTTCGGGAATATGATCATTTTGACGAGCGCGATCCTACCCGGTAGTGCTACCGGTAGTTTACCCCATCTGAGCAATGTCTCCTGGAGTTCTTTTACTAGGGGGCGATAGTTTAGATGGTACCATTCCCCAGGATTTCGGGATAGCTTGATTCCTAAGTATTTGAAGGAATGGGTGACTTGTTTAAAGCTGTATGGTAGAGCATCGCCGGGTGACCCCGGGAGCAGCCAAACAAGCTCCGACTTGTCGGTGTTTATTTTGTAGCCAGAGACCTGGCTGAACTGGTGTATGATGTGCATGACGTGAGGGATGTTTGTCTTTGGATTTTGTAGGTATAGGATCATGTCGTCTGCAAAGAGAGACAAATGGCACTGGACCTTACCCACCCACAGTCCCTCTGACTCCGCCCTAATCTTGATTGCTAGGGGTTCGATGGCAATGTCGAAAAGGAGGGGCGACAGTGGACAACCCTGTCTTGTTCCCCTACCCAATTGGAAGGGGGGCGAGGGAATTCCGTTGATCAAGATTGAGGCATGGGGGTTCGCGTATAGGGATTTAATCGTAGTTGCAAAAAGGCCCTTGATACCAAATTTATCTAGAGTGTTAAAAAGATGGTCCCAGAGGACCATGTCAAAGGCCTTCTCCGCGTCTATAAGCAAAGCGCAGGCTTCCATGTCTTTGTCTCCACCCTCTCTGGTATGGTTCCAGAAGTGGGTCAATATAAATTGGAGCTTTCGAATGTTTAACACCGAGGATCTACCCTTCACAAACCCCGTCTGGTCCCGGTGTATCAGTGAGGGTAGGGCTACTGCGAGTCTATCCGCCAGGATTTTGGTTAGTAGTTTATAATCCTGATTTAACAGGGATATTGGGCGGTAGGATTGGGTAAGTAAATTATCTCTGCCTTCTTTGGGAATCACACAGATGTTAGCTTCTGTGAAACGGGTAGAGATCTCTTCCTCACCCTTCATGATTTTATTGTAGAGAGTGGTGAGTGTTGTCACCACTTCTTCCTTCACTAGTTTGTAAAATTCCCCTGGTAGTCCATCTGGACCTGGGGTCTTGTCAAGGGGCAGGGTGTTTATGGCCTTCATTATTTCTGTCTCTGAAATGGGTGCATTAAGGAGAGTTAGATGTTCTTCTGAGATGGTGGGGTTGCGTATGGTTTCCCAGAAGGATGTTTTTTGTGTTCTGTCTATTGCTTCCTCTTTGTACAGGGATTTGTAGTAACTCATGAAGGCAGCTTGTATCTGCGGTGTGGTAGTGTGAATAGCATTTCCCACCTTGATGGCACCTATGTACTTGTTAGGTTTGGCGAACTTAGTGAGTCTAGCTAGGAGCTTACCTGTCTTATCTCCATGTCTGTAAAAGTTTGCTTGTATTGCTGTCATCTCCCTGACAGTGTTCTGATGTAATGACAGGTCCCTAAGTGTTTTTGCGTCAATGTAGTGTCGTTTCGTCGTTGGGTTTGGGTTTCTCAAATATTTATTCCTAGCGCTAATCACCCTTCTTAGTTGATTTTCACTCTTTTGTTTCAAACGTTTTGACCTACTAATTGTGTAGGAGGATATAAGACCCCTCATTACCGCTTTTCCGGCCTCCCAGAGTAGTAGGGTGTCATGTCGGTGTGTGGAGTTAAGAGTCATATAAGTTTTCCATTCTCCCTCTAGAAATCTCTTGAAATTTATGTCTCCGTACAGGTAAGTCGGGAAGAACCACCTACGGGGTCCCTCTCTAGTTGGCATAAGATTAATTTTAAGGCTAATGGGGGCATGATCTGATATGGTCGCGACATCTATGGTAGTGTTGGTGATCTGTTGTCCCAAGGAGTGTGTTGTTAGGAATAGATCTATTCTGGATAGGGTGTCTTTGGCTGGGGTGGTGCAAGTGTAGTTTCTTTCTTCTGGGTGCTTATCTCGCCATATGTCTGTCAGTGCTAAAGAGTGTTTAAATTTAGACAAGATCAGGGAATCTCTCCTTGCATTTTTATAGGTCGTGTTATGTCTTGCTGCTGAGTTAGGGTCCCTGAATCTGTCTGCTGGGGTTTGAGGGGCTATATTATAGTCTCCCCCCAGAATCATCGGAGAGTCGGCAAACTTTGTTACGATAGTACAGAGAGTTCTCCAGAAGTCCTTTTTATCAGTGTGCGGGCCATAGACTCCTCCTATGATAATGTGTTTATGTTTGAGTTTGATTTTTGTTAACACATATCTACCCTCGGGATCTATCAGTTGTTTTACTATAGTGTAGTCTAGATTTTTTCTAAAGAGGATAGCAACCCCTCTAGCTCTTTTCCCTTCATACGTGGTGTGGATAACTTCTCCCACCCATCCTTGTCTTAGCTTCTGATGTTCTGCGTTAGTCAAGTGGGTTTCTTCCAAGATTGCTATGTCTGTGTGTTGGTTTCTCAAATATTTTAGTATGGTTTTTCTTTTGATGGGGGACGTAATGCCCCCAACGTTCCAAGAAACCAGTTTCATGAGGAAACTTGAAGGGGTGTGTGCTATGGTTATGTAAGAGTGTGGTAGGGGGAAATAGAGTGGTTCTGTCTTTCTCACTTACCGCCCGCTGCCCAGGGGAGAGCGTATGTAGCTATCGAGGTGTTTTGTAGTAGTATTATTACTGATCGGGTCTCTGCAAGGTTAAACAATAAATTAGTACAGTAGATGTAAACAAATATATATATTATCTTACTTCTGTCTACAGTTGTTAACTTATATCAGCTGATTCTGGATCGTTTAAATTTTAAACAGTAACTAAACTTGTAAACTTTCCAACGTTCAAATTTCACAAAATCCCAAAAGCCCTCCCCCCCTCCCCATTCTTGAAAAGGATATGTATGCAGCGTTCAGCACCAATTTCTGTGCATTATGTCCCTCCAGTCAGTCTTGGTAGGTTAAATAGTCCTGAGTAAAAGATTCCAAATCCTGCTTGGTTTTGTCCTATTTCATGTATCATCTTCTTCTTCTTGTTGGACCTGCCGTGGTCGATCTGTACGCCTCTTGGCTTGATCTAGAAATAGTTGAAGGTGTTTCGGAGATTCAAATATCTTTGGACCTTGTGGCGTTTGAAGTCGCAATCTGGCTGGATACAGGAGTGCTATAGATTCACCTTGAGCTATAAGGTCTCTGCAGTAAGGCGTGAATTCTCTCCTTTTCTTTGAGACATCTGCAGAATAGTCCTGGAAGATGAAGATTTTCCTCCCTTCAAAGTCAATAGGTGTCTTTTGTCTGTACGCTCTGAGAATTAGCGTTTTATCTCTGAAATTTAAGTAGCACACCATTATCTGTCTAGGTGCACCTTCCTGCTGGGGAGCTCCTACTCTGTGTGCTCTTTCTGCAGTGCAAGGTATGCTCGTAGATGGGAGTTTGAGTATGCCTGGGAGAATAGTTTCTACAAAGTTCATTAAGGCCCCCGAGGGGATAGACTCTGGCACTCCGACGATTCTGAGGTTGTTTCGTCTTGAACGGTTCTCCAAGTCATCTACCTTGGCTTGCAGCAATTTGTTTTGTCTTTGGAGAGTAGTGATAGAGGAGGTTGTGTCCCTGTATCTTTCTTCTCCCTCCGCTGCTTTCTGTTCCACAGTAGTTAGGCGTGTTGAGAAGGCCCTGAGGTCTGCGGACAAGCTATCCATTCCTGTCTGCAATTGTTCAATTTTAGGCAAGAAGAGCGCAGACAACTGTGATACAATAGGATGTGTGTCCTGCGTCGTGATAATGGATGTTTCTGGCAGTGACTGAGCCTGTTCTTGGTTCTCTGTTTGGGTTCTCTGGCGTCTCTCTGTTTGCTTTTGCCTTCCTGCCATGTTGTCAGTCTTTTTATTGTATGGAGTATAGTATTTTTGCATACAGGCTGCTCACAGCAAAGGTTCTGCTGTAATTATAGTTTAGTAGGAGAATTAAACTTCTTTCCCAGGACTAGGAGGGTTTGTTTCTATTCTGCTTCTGGAGGTTTGTGCATGGGGAGGGGGGTACAATTGGCTCCGGTCTAGTGTGTCATGTCTATTGTTGTCCCCTGAGTAGAATTAACACTTGAGATGTTGGTAGTCAGTCTCAGGTTAAGGTGTGTAACTCCTCAGATATCTGCTTCTCCAGCAGGTCGGACACTATTGTGCTACAGGTTTATCTCCTTCCCACGTGTGTTTTATCTGTGCAGGACTGATAGCATTATTGGGTTCTGTATTAACAGCTACCCTGTGATGAGCAGGCTCCCCTGCAAAATGATCGATCTCTCTCTGTGCCAAGCGTGTGGCAGAAAGTTATAAACCTGGGAGGAGGGGGGGTTAATAAGGCCACTGAGTCCCCAAAAAGAATAGCAGTTCAGTATACTTGTTATGTTTATAGTGTCTCTTAACGGTTTTTGAATAGGGCCGATATCCAAGATGGCCGCCGTTAGTTTATTGCGCAGTTCTTAGGCTGTTAGGGCCAGTTGCCTTGTCAGTTTCTGACTTCTAAGAGCTCGGTTTTGGCTCTCCTCTGTGTTACCCCAGCCTATTCGGCTTCTCACCTACTCTTTTTTTGATGGTGCGGGAGGTCCGGTCTCTCTGATCGCCACCGCGATCTTACTCCAACTACTTGTCTATGCGGCTGCCGGCGGGGGAGCGGATCGGAAGCGCTCCTCACTAAGTCTTGTCCGGGCAGGTGTCGCTTAGGTGTCCTGCCAAGGATTACAGTTTTCTGGGCACTTTAGGCGTTAAAAAGCACAGGTTTGCGAGCATAGACACACGGAGCTCAGCAAACCTGCTTCCTCTCGCCGTGCCCGCCCACCGGAAGACCAAGAATAAATGTTTTTATATAGCTATTAGGTCACCTATATTAATGTGTCTATTAATCTATCTCTACCTGTTTATATATGTTAGTCTTTAAGTGTTTCTAAAATTTGCTCACAAACCCTTCAGGATTCCAGTGTGGCCCCTGACACCACGGATCTATTACTATGAGTGATCTGCATCTGTCACTTGCCTATTAGAAAAAAGGACCATTGTCTGTAATTTAGTTCTGTGATAACATTATGGTGATTAAAAAGTATATACAGAGATTCTGAAGGAATGTGCATGTTTAGATTGTTAAATACTATAAAATAAAAAATAGCATACTATATTATTATTTTTTCTTACTTTTCTATAGAGAAAAAGAAGAAGCACATCAGCTGCACCAAGAAGCATGGGAGCGTCATCAAGCCAGGAAAGAACTACGCAGCAAGAACCAGAATGCTTCAGACAATCGTCCCGAGGAGAACTTCTTCAGCAGGCTGGATTCAAGCCTAAAGAAAAACACTGCCTTTGTGAAGAAACTTAAAACTATCACTGAACAACAGAGGGACTCATTGTCCCATGATTTCAATGGCCTCAACCTCAGCAAATATATTGCAGAAGCTGCAGCGTCCATTGTGGAAGCCAAGCTGAAAATCTCCGATGTTAACTGTGCCGTGCACTTATGTTCTCTCTTTCACCAGCGCTATGCAGACTTTCCCCAGTCTCTTCTTCAGGTTTGGAAGAAGCATTTTGAAGCACGTAAAGAGGAAAAGACTCCCAATATTACCAAGCTGAGAACTGACTTGCGCTTCATTGCGGAGCTAACCATAATTGGCATATTCACTGACAAAGAAGGCCTTTCTTTAATTTATGAGCAGTTAAAGAATATCATTAATGCAGACAGGGAGTCTCACACACATGTGTCAGCGGTGATCAGCTTCTGCCGTCACTGTGGGGATGATATTGCGGGGTTGATGCCCAGGAAAATGAAGTGTGCAGCGGAAAAATTTGGTTTGAATTTTCCTCCTACTGAGATCATTAGCCCAGAAAAACAGCAGCCGTTTCAGAATGTTTTGAAGGAATATTTTACATCACTGACAAAACACTTGAAGAGGGACCACCGCGAGCTGCAGAACATAGAGCGACAGAACAGGTGATTTATGTTGTCACCATAAGCAAATTGCTGCTCACTGGAAGCTGATATGGTCTGATGTTTGGTTTAAATGAACATCTACAAGTCCCCTACATCCTTAGACCTAATTGTTGTTTGCTGCTGGTAATTTCTATATATATAGTAGGCAAAATGTTAATGGGACTGTGGCAGGACATTTTATCACTGAGCTCATCTTATCTATTGCTTAAAGGGACATTGTACTCTAAAAATGTATTTCTTTTTTATGGGTTCCAAATTATCAATTGTTCTTGCTTTAATGGATTAAAGAGCTCATTTTACCTTTATTTTATCATTTAAATTATGTGCTTTTGCCTGTTGAAACCAATACCTTTACTGAAAATAGGAATTTTTGTATGCTCTGAAAAAAGCTATATAAACAAGAGATAGTATAAGGCTCCCAGTGTGGGGTGGTAGAGTGAGATATTTTTATATCTGAAATAACTGGTTTTGCTCATTGAACTCCTCCAGATTTAATTTGCATTTCATTGCTAACTACTAGACTCTGTACAAAAAGAGATAATATAAACAGGTCTGCTTTTTCTGCAGAGCTAGCTCTTTTAAATGGGCATATCATTGAGAACAATAGATGATTGTTTTAATGAGCAAAGAAGCTATTTCAAATACATAAATAAACACAAAGAAACTATTTCCCATTCATTTAATACTTCAGTTAGTATGATAAGTAATTTGGAACACAAAAGAGCCTAAAGGCGAGACCACTGATGGGAGAACAGTTAAAATCTTTAGCTCACAAAAAATGACTTTTGAAATAGGCGGACCAAACAATTGGTATTTGAATTTTATATCTATATTAAAGTGAAGGTCAATTTGGATGAATTAGTGCCCAGTTTTTAATAAACCTATTAAAAACAAGGGCACTTTAATTCATCAAATTTGACATTTCACTCCTTTTCTTCAAAAACGTACCTTTTAATTCTGAAAACCGCTCCAGTGATTCCCCTGGCCGTCGGAAGCCTCTTCTTACGTCAGGCCGCTGCAGCGCTTCCTCTCCCCGTCGCAAGCCCTCTTCACGGGTCCAAAATGACGACTCCGGCTTCCTTCAATCACGGCTTTCCCCTCTGGGGGGGTTATGTCCTGATGCAACACTGTGTTTGGAGGAAACCGGATTCGTCATTTTGGACCCGTGAAAAGGGCTTGCGACGGGGAGAGGAAGCGCTGCAGCGGCCGTCAGGATTAAAAGCTAAGTTTTTGAAGAAAAGGAGTGAAATGTCAATTTGGTTAAAGTGCCCTTGTTTTTAATAGGTTTATTTAAAACCGGACACTAATTCATCCAAATTGACCTTCACTTTCAAAAGTAAGTTATAGCGCATATTCATTACATCTGATGACTTAAACTCCATCTAAAATATCACTAACATTCCGGATCTGATTTTATAAAGGGTAGAATTTACCATCACTTTAAAGGGATAGAAAGGTCAAAATTAAAATGTACATGGGTGCACTTCAATGTGAAATATAAGCATGTTTGCAATATCCTTCCATAAGCAAAAATGCTTCTAGTAAAATATATTACTGTTTTTCTGCCACATACGCACATATCCTGTGAAGACCCTTGAACCAATATTCAAGTGCTGGCAGTAAATGTGCATTGCTTCTGAAGACTTAATTTGTGTTATACAAGCCACTGCTGACTCTCTGGTAAGGTGTAGCGTCTGAATACTGGTGCAGGGGGCCTCACCGTATATGTGCGTATGCTACAAAAAAACAGTAATAGCTTTTACTGGATGCATTTTTGCTGATGGAATTTGAGTGCAAAAATCCTTACATTTCAAATTGGAGTGCAACCATGCATTTTTCTTTTTTGACCTTTCTGTCCCTTTAAAGGTGCGTAAGAGATGTGTGACCAATTGTTGGGGAAAAATGCCACTTTGATATTGCATATCTAATCACATACATGCAGTAGCATTTTATTTCTGATCTCACTCCAGAGATCTGGTATAGATTTGTGCTTCTGTAGTCTGCTCTCATGTGAATAAAACCTTCACAATAAATAATTACATATTGAAAAGCTACAGATTAATGTATGTGTAGTTACCTGAATATATAAGCAAAAACATATGATTCATGTTATGCCTCCTTGATATAGCACATGTGATTTATATATGCAATATCAAAATGGAGATTTCCCCAACAATTGTTCTGATATAATCCCAATATGAAAATGCTGTAATATGCTGGAACATTTTACTATTGTACTGCTGCCTGCCTTTAGCTATGTGTTTAACTCTTTAAAAGGTGATAATTTTTAATATATTCTTCAATAGTTGACATTTTTTTTATTTATGGAATTATTTTGTTTTTGTGCAGACGAATTCTACACACAAAGGGAGAGTTGAGTGAAGACCGGCATAAACAGTATGAAGAATTTGCAACATCTTACCAGAAATTGTTGGCAAATTGTCAGTCTCTTGCTGACCTGTTGGATGAAAATATGCCGGAACTTCCACAGGACAAACCTACACCAGAGGGTACTTATTCTACTTATTGCATGCTCCCAAGTCTAAAACCTATTAGAAATCCATCTTCCAAGCCAGTTCTGAGAAGCTTCTTGTGCCATTAAATCTTGTCAATTTTTAGTCACTCGTCAGCATGTCAGGGATTTTCTCTATAGTTTCTTCAGTGGCATCTCTCATTGGGTGACTAAAGTGAAGGGCTTTGTCAGATGACTCTCTTCCCAAGGACATGCAAGTTAAAATTAAAGTTTCTTTAATCGGAGCATACATTTTAAAACAAAATTCCCAATATACTTCTTTCTCTTGTTAAGTGTGTTCAGTCCACGGGTCATCCATTACTTATGGGATATATTCTCCTCCCCAACAGAAAGTTGCAAGAGGATCACCCAAGCAGAGCTGCTATATAGCTCCTCCCCTCACATGTCATATCCAGTCATTCTCTCGCAACCCTCAACAAAGAAGGAGGTCGTGGGAGGAGTTGGAGTTTTTACTTAATTATTCTTCAATCAAAAGTTTGTTATTTTAAATGGCACCGGAGTGTGCTGTTTTTTCTATCTCAGGCAGTATTTGGAAGAAGAAACTGCCTGCATTTTCTATGATCTTAGCAGGCGTAACTAAGATCCACTGGCTGTTCTCGATATTCTGAGGAGTGGGGTAACTTCAGAAACTGGGAATAGCATGCGGGTTCCACCGCAAATGAGGTATGTGTAGTACAATATTTTCTGGGAATGGAATTGACTAAGAAAATACTGCTGTTACCCGTTTGATGTAAGTACAGCCTTAAATGCAGTAGTAGTGACTGGTATCAGGCTGATAAATGTATGCGCAGTTGAGTTATTTTCTAGGGACTAGAATTTGACTGAGAAAATACTGTTAATACTGAAATAATGCTTAAGCCTTATCTGCAGTGGTAGCGACTGGTTGCAGGCTTAGTAATAACTTTGCATGACATTTAAAGAAGTTTATTTTCAAAACGTTTACTGGCATGTTATTCGTTTTGTGAGGTACTTTGGAGATAAATCCTTTGGGCATGAATTTTTTTCCACATGGCTAACGTATATTTTCTGCATAGAAACCGTTATATAGGTCTCCCACTGTTGTAAATGAGCGGGAGGGGCCTCTTTTTAGCGCCTTGTTGCGCAGTTAAAATTCTAGCACAGTCTTCCTGCTTCTTCCTCCTTGATCCAGGACGTCTCTAGAGAGCTCAGAGGTCTTCAAAATTCGTTTTTTGAGGGAGGTAATCAGTCACAGCAGACCTGTGACTGTGTGTTAGACTGTGATAAAAACGTTTTATATTAATTTGATATCCGTTTTTTTGGGTACTGAGGGGTTAATCATCCGGTTGCTAATGGGTGCAATCCTCTGCTAATTAATACATTTAAAGAATTGTTGACTATAACTGAATTATTCTTTAGTTGCTCAACTGTGTTTTTTAAAAGCGCTGCAGCGTTTTTTATATTGCTTGCGAACTTATTGAAAGTATTTTCCAAGCTTGCTAGCTTCATTGCTAGTCTGTTTAAACATGTCTGATACAGAGGAATCTGCTTGTTCATTATGTTTAAAAGCCGTTGTGGAGCCCAATAGAAATATGTGTACCAATTGTATTGATGTTACTTTGAAAAATCAATCTGTACCGCTTAAAAAATTATCACCAGACAACGAGGGGGCAGTTATGCCGTCTAACTCTCCTCACGTGTCAGTACCTTCGTCTCCCGCTCGGGAGGTGCGTGAGATTGAGGCGCCAAGTACATCAAGGCCCTAACAAATCACTTTACATGATATGGCTAATGTTATGAAAGAAGTGTTATACAATATGCCAGAATTGAGAGGCAAGCGCGACAGTTCTGGATTAAGGACAGAGCGCGCCGATGACACGAGAGCCATGTCTGATACTGCACACAATTTGCAGAACATGAGGACGACGGAGAGCTTCATTCTGTGGGTGACGGTTCTGATTCGGGGAGACCGGATTCAGAAATTTCAAATTTTAAATTTAAGCTTGAGAACCTCCGCGTGTTGCTAGGGGAGGTGTTAGCGGCTCTGAATGATTGTGACACGGTGGCAATGCCAGAGAAATTATGTAGGCTGGATAAATACTACGCGGTGCCGGTGTGTATTGATGTTTTTCCTATACCAAAGAGGCTTACAGAAATTATTAGTAAGGAGTGGGATAGACCTGGTGTGCCTTTTTCCCCTCCTCCGATATTTAGAAAAATGTTCCTTATAGACGCCACCACAAGAGACTTATGGCAGACGGTCCCTAAGGTGGAGGGAGCAGGTTCTACTTTAGCCAAGCGTACCACTATCCCGGTGGAGGATAGCTGTGCTTTCTCAGATCCAATGGATAAAAAATTAGAGGGTTATCTTAAGAAAATGTTTATTCAACAAGGTTTTATATTACAGCCTCTTGCATGCATTGCGCCTGTCACTGCTGCAGCGGCATTCTGGTTTGAATCTCTGGAAGAGGCGATTCGCACAGCACCATTGGATGAGTCTCTGAGCAAGATTAGAACCCTTAAGCTGGCTAATGCGTTTGTTTCGGATGCCGTAGTGCATTTAACCAAACTTACGGCTAAAAATTCCGGATTCGCCATAAAGGAGCGCAGAGCGCTTTGGCTTAAATCCTGGTCAGCAGATGTAACTTCTAAGTCTAAATTGCTAAACATTCCTTTCAAAGGGCAGACCTTATTCGGGCCCGGCTTGAAGGAAATTATTGCTGACATTACTGGAGGTAAGGGCCACACCCTTTCTCAGGACAGGGCCAAATCAAAGGCCAAACAGTCTAATTTTCGTGCCTTTCGTAATTTCAAGGCAGGAGCAGCATCAACTTCCTCCGCTCCAAAACAGGAAGGAACTACTGCTCGTTACAGACAGGGTTGGAAAAGCAACCAGTCATGGAACAAGGGCAAGCAGGCCAGAAAGCCTACTTCCGCCCCTAAGACAGCATGAAGACAAGGCCCCCTTTCCGGAGACGGATCTAGTGGGGGGCAGACTCTCTCTCTTCGCCCAGGCTTGGGCAAGAGATGTACAGGATCCCTGGACGCTGGAGATTATATCTCAGGGATACCTTCTGGATTTCAAGACTTCTCCTCCACAAGGGAGGTTTCATCTGTCAAGGTTATCAACAAACCTTGTAAAGAAAGAGGCATTTCTACAATGTGTACAAGACCTCTTAGTGATGGGAGTGATCCACCCAGTTCCGCGGACGGAACAGGGGCAAGGGTTTTATTCAAATCTGTTTGTGGTTCCCAAGAAAGAGGGAACCTTCAGACCAATCTTAGATTTAAAAATCTTAAACAAATTCCTAAGGGTTCCATCGTTCAAGATGGAAACCATTCGAACCATCCTACCCATGATCCAAGAGGGTCAATATATGACCACAGTGGATTTAAAGGATGCCTACCTTCACATTCCGATTCACAAAGATCATTATCGGTACCTAAGGTTTGCCTTTCTAGACAGGCATTACCAGTTTGTAGCGCTTCCCTTCGGGTTGGCTACGGCCCCGAGAATTTTTACAAAGGTTCTGGGCTCTCTTCTGGCGGTACTAAGACCACGAGGCATAGCGGTGGCTCCGTACCTAGACGACATTCTGATACAAGCGTCAAGTTTTCAAAATGCAAAGTCTCATACAGAGATAGTTCTAGCATTTCTGAGGTCGCATGGGTGGAAAGTGAACATGGAAAAGAGTTCTCTGTTACCACTCACAAGGGTCCCTTTTCTAGGGACTCTTATAGATTCTGTAGAGATGAAGATTTACCTGACGAAGTCCAGGCTATCAAAACTTCTCGATGCTTGCCGTGTCCTTCATTCCATTCCAAGCCCATCAGTAGCTCAGTGCATGGAAGTGATCGGCTTAATGGTCGCGGCGATGGACATAGTGCCATTTGCGCGCCTACATCTCAGACCGCTGCAACTATGCATGCTAAGTCAATGGAACGGGGATTACTCAGATCTGTCCCCTTTGCTAAATCTGGACCAGGAGACCAGAGATTCTCTTCTCTGGTGGTTATCACGGGTTCATCTGTCCAAAGGAATGTCCTTTCGCAGACCAGATTGGACGATTGTAACAACAGATGCCAGCCTACTAGGCTGGGGAGCAGTCTGGAACTCCCTGAAGGCTCAGGGATCGTGGACTCAGGAGGAGAAACTCCTCCCAATAAACATTCTAGAATTAAGGGCAATATTCAATGCTCTTCTAGCTTGGCCTCAGTTGGCAACACTGAGGTTCATCAGATTTCAGTCGGACAACATCACGACTGTGGCTTACATCAATCATCAAGGGGGAACCAGGAGTTCCCTAGCGATGTTGGAAGTCTCGAAGATAATTCGCTGGGCAGAGTCTCACTCTTGCCACTTGTCAGCGATCTACATCCCAGGCGTGGAGAACTGGGAGGCGGATTTTTTATGTCGCCAGACTTTTCACCCGGAGATATTTGCCCAACTGATTCTTCGTTGGGGCAAACCGGATCTGGATCTCATGGCTTCTCGCCAGAACGCCAAGCTTCCTTGTTACGGATCCAGGTCCAGGGACCCGGGAGCGGTGCTGGTAGATGCACTAGCAGCCCCTTGGGTTTTCAACATAGCTTATGTGTTTCCACCTTTTCCGTTGCTTCCTCGTCTGATTGCCAGGATCAAACAGGAGAGAGCATCAGTGATTCTGATAGCGCCTGCGTGGCCACGCAGGACCTGGTATGCAGACCTAGTGGACATGTCGTCCTGTCCACCATGGTCTCTACCCCTGAGGCAGGACCTTCTTATTCAGGGTCCTTTCAACCATCCAAACCTAATTTCTCTGAGGCTGACTGCTTGGAAATTGAACGCTTGATTCTATCAAAGCGTGGGTTTTCGGATTTGGTTATTGATACATTAATACAGGCTCGGAAACCTGTTACCAGAAAAATTTACCACAAGATATGGCGTAAATATTTATATTGGTGTGAATCCAAGAGTTACTCATGGAGTAAGGTTAGGATTCCTAGGATATTGTCTTTTCTACAAGAGGGTTTAGAAAAGGGCTTATCCGCTAGTTCACTAAAGGGACAGATTTCTGCTCTGTCTATTCTTTTACACAAGTGTCTGGCAGAGAATCCAGACGTCCAGGCTTTTTGTCAGGCTTTGGCTAGGATTAAGCCTGTGTTTAAAGCTGTTGCTCCTCCGTGGAGCTTAAACTTGGTTCTTAAAGTTCTCCACGGTGTTCCGTTTGAACCCCTTCATTCCATTGATATTAAGCTTTTATCTTGGAAAGTTCTGTTTTTGATGGCTATTTCCTCGGCTCGTAGAGTCTCTGAGTTATCTGCCTTACATTGTGATTCTCCTTATCTGATCTTTCATTCAGACAAGGTAGTCCTGCGTACTAAACCTGGGTTTTTACCTAAGGTTGTTTCTAACAAGAATATCAATCAAGAGATTGTTGTTCCATCCTTATGTCCTAATCCTTCTTCAAAGAAGGAACGTCTTTTGCATAATCTAGATGTGGTCCGTGCTCTGAAGTTCTACTTACAGGCAACTAAAGATTTTCGACAAACTTCTTCTCTGTTTGTCGTTTACTCTGGACAGAGGAGAGGTCAAAAGGCTTCGGCTACCTCTCTCTCTTTTTGGCTTCGTAGCATAATACGCTTAGCCTATGAGACTGCTGGACAGCAGCCTCCTGAAAGAATTACAGCTCATTCCACTTGAGCTGTGGCTTCCACCTGGGCCTTTAAGAATGAGGCCTCTGTTGAACAGATTTGCAAGGCTGCAACTTGGTCTTCACTTCATACCTTTTCAAAATTTTACAAATTTGACACTTTTGCTTCTTCGGAGGCTGGTTTTGGGAGAAAGGTTCTACAAGCAGTGGTTCCTTCTGTTTAATGTCCCTGCCTTGTCCCTCCCATCATCCGTGTACTTTAGCTTTGGTATTGGTATCCCATAAGTAATGGATGACCCGTGGACTGAACACACTTAACAAGAGAAAACATAATTTATGCTTACCTGATAAATTTATTTCTCTTGTAGTGTGTTCAGTCCACGGCCCGCCCTGTCTATATTTGAGGCAGGTTCTAAATTTTAAATTATAACTCCAGTCACCACTGCACCCTATAGTTTCTCCTTTCTCGTCTTGTTTCGGTCGAATGACTGGATATGACATGTGAGGGGAGGAGCTATATAGCAGCTCTGCTTGGGTGATCCTCTTGCAACTTCCTGTTGGGGAGGAGAATATATCCCATAAGTAATGGATGACCCGTGGACTGAACACACTACAAGAGATACACACTTTCCTACTGAGCATGTGCAAAAGTGAACAGTATTGTCGCATGATACAGGGGAGAGAAAATTGGATTAACTTTAAAATTTGCCAAGAAAAATACTCTACTGCTCATTTCAAATTCAAAATAAGTGCTATTGCATTGTCTGATGTTATGTATTTGTCAGTTATTCAATTCTTTTAACCCTTTAAGGACACAGCTTTCAGTTTGCTCAATTGTTTTATGACGGAAAAATTCCGCCATATGTCCTTAAGAGGTTAAATACCCAACACCACATTTTAAGGGACATAAAATGTTAATAGAAAATCTTTTATTAATTCGGTGTTACTTGCAAATAGTCAAGTTTAACCCCTGTAAAGTGGTTATACACATAGTTGGCTCTAGAGCACACTGCTGGGTCAGAGCTGAACATATTTTATCAGCCAATGACAAGGCATATATGCTTAGCCGCCAATCACCAGCTAACTAGATATGCTTTTCAACAAAGGATACCAAAAAAGGATGTAAACTTGATAGAAGTAAATTTTAAAATTCTCTTCAAATTACATGTTCTATCTGAATGATGAAATTTTTACTTCATTTCCCTGTAACTTTGGAGTAAAATGAAGCTGAGTCTCCTAATGTATCAGCCATATTAACATTAGACATCCAAAACATTACAGAGCAATATACAGTAACTGCTGTAATGTAAACTCACGGCTTAACAATTTGGATTGCAACTTCGTAAATTAATTTATAAAAAAATGCTTTAACAAAATAAGAGTATTTACTTTTTTACACTAAAATGTTCCCTTCACCTTCAACAAAGTAGATAGTTCATCCATCTTGGACTAATTAGTGTGTTGATGACTCACTAAAGCAATTAGTCTAAATTTGCTTATGCTGTCTGCACAATAGTGATGCAGGTGTCATGAACATTCTATTCTAAGCTTTCTGCACAGCGTGCTACTGCTAGTATTCCTCAACAGGAATAGTAAAGGTTTATGTTCCTAAACATAAGATGTTGGTTGCCTACTTTTAAATAGTTTCTGGATATGCAGTATTTGTACTTCAGTGTAGGAACATTTGAATTTGTAACTGAACATAAACTTAATGATTTATTATAAGGCATCTGCTTTAGTTTATTTTCTTATGTAAGTTAATGGCAGTTCATTGGAATCCTTAACAGGTGGGATATAATACTGAGGAAGCCAAGAACCCACACAAGAGCTTTAATCCCTCCCACCTCTCCTCAGTTTTGTTCTTGGCCTCCCATGAGCGAAGTTGTAGATAGCGGTGTTCCAGTTATTTGCTTATGGATTATTTTATGGGAGCTTAGACCAATGTGAGACACATTACCCCTGGGAATTATCATTTAAGAAGACTTTAAGCAAAGGACTTCAAACACTCTAAATGATACAGGGGCATAGAAATACCTGGTTGTATCTCAGTTTGGGATTTTTTAGCCATAAATGCCCTCAGGCATCACAGGCACATATCCCTTAGCCTACCCCTGTGGAATAAAAGGTATTTCCTCTCAGATCCTCTGTTGTACCTGTACAGCACCAGATGGGCTCTCTACTGGATACAGCTGCAGACATCTTTCTAGTAAGACCAATGGGGGGGTGCTTTATGTTGGTAAGTCAATTTTTAGCACTCTCATAGCCCACAGGCTATAAATAGTTACTTTTTATTAAAGTATTGCATAGCTGGGGGACTGCACACACACATTTTGAGATAACAGCTCTTTCTGAATGCACTTAAAACTTAGAGGTCTATTCAGGAGTACTCATACCCACTATTCCTTTTTGGCAACTCTTTGGGATACTTTTACTCGCTTTTAAAAACTGGATATGGCCACAGGAGGGGTCTGGAAGTACACTTATTATTTTTGCTCAGTTCTTTTTGCTTTAAACTTTTTTACATTTCTTGGCCTCTCTGAGTCACTAGGAGCACTCTGGACAGTAGCTGTGCCCCCATTCTTTGGCGCTCTTTTCCTCTGTTTCTCCAGCCCTATTTTTGGCTGATTGCAGTGCACCTAGCTTCTCATTACTTTTTCCTTCCTTTTTGAGGTCTTCTACTAGTTGTAGAGGGGGTTAGTACCCATGCAAGATCTGTTGAAGGGGTGGTGTGGTGTTAATTTGGCTTCTGTATTTCACAATTTAGTATAGCCTGCTAGTGATTATCTCAAGTATCTGAGGTGCGCATTTGACTGACTATCAGTGTAGAGATCTCTCTACCTTATTTCTTTAACTTTGGTGTGTTCTTTTCATACTATAGTTATTTTTCAAAAGTTTTGTATTTTATGGAGTCAAAGATGTCTGACCTATTGGAAGGTAGACCTACTGATCATACTTCCTTTTAATTTCTTTTTATACTTTGCAAAACTGTTCCAGTATGTCAGGTTAACCAGCTATGTAGTAGTTGTGTACCTGACATAGTGCATGCAAATCAGTCTCAAGCCATTATCCCTACTAAGGGCCTATGTCCTACTTCAGTATATATTACAGAAGGGGCTACTACTGAGTTTATGCCTGAATTTAAAAGTAGTTTGTACAAAGCAATGGCAGAATATTTGGCAGCTACTCCCAAATCAAGTAAGTGCAAGCTCAAATCTGGGGATTTGTCTACCGCTTCTGATGTGAACATGCTTGATTCTTCACCTCAGTCTCAAATTACTGATCTCATACAATGCTCTGATAATACAGAATCTTCTGTTTCAGTCTGGGAATTGTCAACTGACCCTGAATTTAAATCTGCCTTCAGGTTTAAAGTTGATCATATCTGTACCTTATTACATGAGGTACTTTTAAAAGCTACTGAAAACAAACCTGGTAATCAGCTAAATGTTTTCAAAGATCCTCCAAAAATCCCTAAAGTATTTCAGATTACAAATTTAGTTTCTGATTTAAGCTAAAACTGAAAGTAAGGCTGAATTTTCTATTTCAGCAGATTATTCATTTCCCCTTTGCTTTAAAATAAAACAATGCAACATTTTAAACTGTCAGGTTTGAAAAAAAGTTTTTTTCTGGTACTCAGTGTACCAGGAAGTAGTGCCTCTCTGTGTCGCAGCAGTAATTTGAGCTCGGCAATTGCGGTCACATGACTGGCTTTACTTCATAACGTTTCTGAGGAAAAAGTTGTTATTCTCCATTTCTGGGTGAACCGGTCTTAATTGGTAGCGGTAAGTCACCTCAGTAATTGAGGTGTGGGGTTGCCTGAGGGGTATTTTAGAAGTTTATTTGATGTTTATTAAATGTGTTTTTCTCTTGTTAGGTGTATCCAGTCCACGGATCATCCATTACTTGTGGGATATTCTCCTTCCCAACAGTAAGTTGCAAGAGGATCACCCACAGCAGAGCTGCTATATAGCTCCTCCCCTAACTGCTATATCCAGTCATTCTCTTGCAAGCTCTCAACATAGCTGGAGGTAGTAAGAGGAAAGTGGTAAAATATAGTTAGTTTCTTTCATGTAATTAGCAAGAGTCCATGAGCTAGTGACGTATGGGATATACATTCCTACCAGGAGGGGCAAAGTTTCCCAAACCTCAAAATGCCTATAAATACACCCCTCACCACACCCACAATTCAGTTTTACAAACTTTGCCTCCGATGGAGGTGGTGAAGTAAGTTTGTGCTAGATTCTACGTTGATATGCGCTCCGCAGCAAGTTGGAGCCCGGTTTTCCTCTCAGCGTGCAGTGAATGTCAGAGGGATGTGAGGAGAGTATTGCCTATTTGAATGCAGTGATCTCCTTCTAAGGGGTCTATTTCATAGGTTCTCTGTTATCGGTCGTAGAGATTCATCTCTTACCTCCCTTTTCAGATCGACGATATACTCTTATATATACCATTACCTCTGCTGATTCTCGTTTCAGTACTGGTTTGGCTATCTGCTATATGTAGATGAGTGTCCTGGGGTAAGTAAGTCTTATTTTCTGTGACACTCCAAGCTATGGTTGGGCACTTTGTTTATAAAGTTCTAAATATATGTATTCAAACATTTATTTGCCTTGACTCAGAATGTTCAACTTTCCTTATTTTCAGACAGTCAGTTTCATATTTGGGATAATGCATTTTGATTTGACCATTTTTTCTTACCTTAAAATTTGACTTTTTCCCTGTGGGCTGTTAGGCTCGCGGGGGCTGAAAATGCTTCATTTTATTGCGTCATTCTTGGCGCGGACTTTTTTGGCGCAAAAATTCTATTTCCGTTTCCGGCGTCATACGTGTCGCCGGAAGTTGCGTCATTCTTTGACGTTATTTCGCGCCAAAAATGTCGGCGTTCCGGATGTGGCGTCATTTTTGGCGCCAAAAAGCATTTAGGCGCCAAATAATGTGGGCGTCTTATTTGGCGCGAAAAAATATGGGCGTCACTTTTGTCTCCACATTATTTAAGTCTCATTTTTTATTGCTTCTGGTTGCTAGAAGCTTGTTCTTTGGCATTCTTTCCCATTCCTGAAACTGTCATTTAAGGAATTTGATCAATTTTGCTTTATATGTTGTTTTTTCTCTTACATATTGCAAGATGTCTCACGTTGCATCTGAGCCAGAAGATACTACAGGAAAATCGCTGTCAAGTGCTGAATCTACCAAAGCTAAGTGTATCTGCTGTAAACTTTTGGTAGCTATTTCTCCAGCTGTTGTTTGTATTGATTGTCATGACAAACTTGTTAAAGCAGATAATATTTCCTTTAGTAAAGTACCATTGCCTGTTGCAGTTCCCTCAACATCTAAGGTGCAGAATGTTCCTGATAATATAAGAGATTTTGTTTCTGAATCCATAAAGAAGGCTATGTCTGTTATTTCTCCTTCTAGTAAACGTAAAAAATCTTTTAAAACTTCTCTCCCTACAGATGAATTTTTAAATGAACATCATCATTCTGATTCTGATGACTCCTCTGGTTCAGAGGATTCTGTCTCTGAGGTTGATGCTGATAAATCTTCATATTTATTTAAAATGGAATTTATTCGTTCTTTACTTAAAGAAGTTCTAATTGCTTTAGAAATAGAGGATTCTGGTCCTCTTGATACTAATTCTAAACGTTTAGATAAGGTATTTAAAGCTCCTGTGGTTATTCCAGAAGTTTTTCCTGTTCCTAATGCTATTTCTGCAGTAATTTCCAAAGAATGGGATAATTTGGGTAATTCATTTACTCCTTCTAAACGTTTTAAGCAATTATATCCTGTGCCGTCTGACAGATTAGAATTTTGGGACAAGATCCCTAAAGTTGATGGGGTTATTTCTACCCTTGCTAAACGTACTACTATTCCTACGTCAGATGGTACTTCGTTTAAGGATCCTCTAGATAGGAAAATTGAGTCCTTTCTAAGAAAAGCTTATCTGTGTTCAGGTAATCTTCTTAGACCTGCTATATCTTTGGCTGATGTTGCTGCAGCTTCAACTTTTTGGTTGGAAACTTTAGCGCAACAAGTAACACATCGTGATTCTCATGATATTATTATTCTTCTTCAGCATGCTAATAATTTTATCTGTGATGCCATTTTTGATATTATCAGAGTTGATGTCAGGTTTATGTCTCTAGCTATTTTAGCTAGAAGAGCTTTATGGCTTAAAACTTGGAATGCTGATATGGCTTCTAAATCAACTTTACTTTCCATTTCTTTCCAGGGTAACAAATTATTTGGTTCTCAGTTGGATTCCATTATTTCAACTGTTACTGGTGGGAAAGGAACTTTTTTACCACAGGATAAAAAATCTAAAGGTAAAAACAGGGCTAATAATCGTTTTCGTTCCTTTCGTTTCAACAAAGAACAAAAGCCTGATCCTTCATCCTCAGGAGCAGTTTCAGTTTGGAGACCATCTCCAGTCTGGAATAAATCCAAGCCAGCTAGAAAGGCAAAGCCTGCTTCTAAGTCCACATGAAGGTGCGGCCCTCATTCCAGCTCAGCTGGTAGGGGGCAGGTTACGTTTTTTCAAGGAAATTTGGATCAATTCTGTTCACAATCTTTGGATTCAGAGCATTGTTTCAGAAGGGTACAGAATTGGTTTCAAGTTGAGACCTCCTGCAAAGAGATTTTTTCTTTCCCGTGTCCCAGTAAATCCAGTAAAAGCTCAAGCATTTCTGAAATGTGTTTCAGATCTAGAGTTGACTGGAGTAATTATGCCAGTTCCAGTTCCGGAACAGGGGATGGGGTTTTATTCAAATCTCTTCATTGTACCAAAGAAGGAGAATTCTTTCAGACCAGTTCTGGATCTAAAAATATTGAATCGTTATGTAAGGATACCAACGTTCAAGATGGTAACTGTAAGGACTATCTTACCTTTTGTTCAGCAAGGGAATTATATGTCCACGATAGATTTACAGGATGCATATCTGCATATTCCGATTCATCCAGATCATTATCAGTTCCTGAGATTCTCGTTTCTGGACAAGCATTACCAATTTGTGGCTCTGCCGTTTGGCCTAGCTACAGCTCCAAGAATTTTTACAAAGGTTCTCGGTGCCCTGCTGTCTGTAATCAGAGAACAGGGTATTGTGGTATTTCCTTATTTGGACGATATCTTGGTACTTGCTCAGTCTTTACATTTAGCAGAATCTCATACGAATCGACTTGTGTTGTTTCTTCAAGATCATGGTTGGAGGATCAATTTACCAAAAAGTTCTTTGATTCCTCAGACAAGGGTAACCTTTCTGGGTTTCCAGATGGATTCAGTGTCCATGACTCTGTCTTTAACAGACAAGAGACGTCTAAAGTTGATTACAGCTTGTCGAAACCTTCAGTCACAATCATTCCCTTCGGTAGCCTTATGCATGGAAATTCTAGGTCTTATGACTGCTGCATCGGACGCGATCCCCTTTGCTCGTTTTCACATGCGACCTCTTCAGCTCTGTATGCTGAAGCAATGGTGCAAGGATTACACGAAGATATCTCAATTAATATCTTTAAAACCGATTGTTCGACACTCTCTAACATGGTGGACAGATCACCATCGTTTAATTCAGGGGGCTTCTTTTGTGCTTCCGACCTGGACTGTAATTTCAACAGATGAAAGTCTCACAGGTTGGGGAGCTGTGTGGGGATCTCTGACGGCACAAGGAGTTTGGGAATCTCAGGAGGTGAGATTACCGATCAATATTTTGGAACTCGTGCAATTTTCAGAGCTCTTCAGTTTTGGCCTCTTCTGAAGAGAGAATCGTTCATTTGTTTTCAGACAGACAATGTCACAACTGTGGCATACATCAATCATCAAGGAGGGACTCACAGTCCTCTGGCTATGAAAGAAGTATCTCGAATTTTGGTTTGGGCGGAATCCAGCTCCTGTCTAATCTCTGCGGTTCATATCCCAGGTGTAGACAATTGGGAAGCGGATTATCTCAGTCGCCAAACGTTGCATCCGGGCGAATGGTCTCTTCACCCAGAGGTATTTCTTCAGATTGTTCAAATGTGGGAACTTCCAGAAATAGATCTGATGGCGTCCCATCTAAACAAGAAACTTCCCAGGTATCTGTCCAGATCCCGGGATCCTCAGGCGGAGGCAGTGGATGCATTATCACTTCCTTGGAAGTATCATCCTGCCTATATCTTTCCGCCTCTAGTTCTTCTTCCAAGAGTAATCTCCAAGATTCTGAAGGAATGTTCGTTTGTTCTGCTGGTAGCTCCGGCATGGCCTCACAGGTTTTGGTATGCGGATCTTGTCCGGATGGCCTCTTGCCAACCGTGGACTCTTCCGTTAAGACCAGACCTTCTGTCACAAGGCCCTTTTTTCCATCAGGATCTGAAATCCTTAAATTTAAAGGTATGGAGATTGAACGCTTGATTCTTGGTCAAAGAGGTTTCTCTGACTCCGTGATTAATACTATGTTACAGGCTCGTAAATCTGTATCTCGAGAGATATATTATAGAGTCTGGAAGACTTATATTTCTTGGTGTCTTTCTCATCATTTTTCTTGGCATTCTTTTAGAATACCGAGAATTTTACAGTTTCTTCAGGATGGTTTAGATAAGGGTTTGTCCGCAAGTTCTTTGAAAGGACAAATCTCTGCTCTTTCTGTTCTTTTTCACAGAAAGATTGCTATTCTTCCTGATATTCATTGTTTTGTACAAGCTTTGGTTCGTATAAAACCTGTCATTAAGTCAATTTCTCCTCCTTGGAGTTTGAATTTGGTTCTGGGAGCTCTTCAAGCTCCTCCGTTTGAACCTATGCATTCATTGGACATTAAATTACTTTCTTGGAAAGTTTTGTTCCTTTTGGCCATCTCTTCTGCTAGAAGAGTTTCTGAATTATCTGCTCTTTCTTGTGAGTCTCCTTTTCTGATTTTTCATCAGGATAAGGCGGTGTTGCGAACTTCTTTTGAATTTTTACCTAAAGTTGTGAATTCCAACAACATTAGTAGAGAAATTGTGGTTCCTTCATTATGTCCTAATCCTAAGAATTCTAAGGAGAAATCGTTGCATTCTTTGGATGTTGTTAGAGCTTTGAAATATTATGTTGAAGCTACGAAATCTTTCCGTAAGACTTCTAGTCTATTTGTTATCTTTTCCGGTTCTAGGAAAGGCCAGAAAGCTTCTGCCATTTCTTTGGCATCTTGGTTGAAATCTTTAATTCATCTTGCCTATGTTGAGTCGGGTAAAATTCCGCCTCAGAGAATTACAGCTCATTCTACTAGGTCAGTATCTACTTCCTGGGCGTTTAGGAATGAAGCTTCGGTTGACCAGATCTGCAAAGCAGCAACTTGGTCCTCTTTGCATACTTTTACTAAATTCTACCATTTTGATGTATTTTCTTCTTCTGAAGCAGTTTTTGGTAGAAAAGTACTTCAGGCAGCGGTTTCAGTTTGAATCTTCTGCTTATGTTTTTCGTTAAACTTTATTTTGGGTGTGGATTATTTTCAGCAGGAATTGGCTGTCTTTATTTTATCCCTCCCTCTCTAGTGACTCTTGTGTGGAAAGATCCACATCTTGGGTAGTCATTATCCCATACGTCACTAGCTCATGGACTCTTGCTAATTACATGAAAGAAAACATAATTTATGTAAGAACTTACCTGATAAATTCATTTCTTTCATATTAGCAAGAGTCCATGAGGCCCGCCCTTTTTTTGTGGTGGTTATGATTTTGTATAAAGCACAATTATTCCAATTCCTTATTTTATATGCTTTCGCACTTTTTTATCACCCCACTTCTTGGCTATTCGTTAAACTGAATTGTGGGTGTGGTGAGGGGTGTATTTATAGGCATTTTGAGGTTTGGGAAACTTTGCCCCTCCTGGTAGGAATGTATATCCCATACGTCACTAGCTCATGGACTCTTGCTAATATGAAAGAAATGAATTTATCAGGTAAGTTCTTACATAAATTATGTTTTTTTCTTCAATCAAAAGTTTATTGTTTTTAAATGGTACCGGAGTGTACTATTTTATCTTAGGCAGCATTTAGAAGAAGAATCTGCCTGCGTTTTTCTATGATCTTAGCAGAAGTAACTAAGATCCACTGCTATTCTCACATATGTCTGAGGAGTGAGGTAACTTCAAAGGGAGAATGGCGTGCAGGGTATCCTGCAATAAGGTATGTGCAGTTAAGTTTTTCTAGGGATGGAATTTGCTAGAAAATGCTGCTGATACCGGATTAATGTAAGTTAAAGCCTAAATACAGTGATTTAATAGCGACTAGTATCAGGCTTGCTATCAGAGGTATATACTCTGATTAATGTGCAATATAAAACGTTTGCTGGCATGTTTAATCGTTTTTATATATGCTTTGGTGATAAAACTTATTGGGGCCTAGTTTTTTTTCCACATGGCTGGCTTTATTTTTGCCTAGAAACAGTTTCCTGAGGCTTTCCACTGTTATAGTATAAAAGTTACAGTTGGTGCAGGACATCTCTGAAGGGCTCAAAAGGCTTCAAAAGTAGATGCTGTGGCAGTTGTTATGACTGTTTAAAAAACATATTTTTCGTTTTGTTAATCTGTTTTTTGTATTAAGGGGTTAATCATCCATTTGCAAGTGGGTGCAATGCTCTGCTAACTTGTTACATACACTGTAAAAATGTCGTTAGTTTAACTGCCTTTTTTCACACTTATTTCAAATTTTGGCAAAATTTGTTTCTCTTAAAGGCACAGTAACGTTTTTTTATATTGCTTGTTAACTTGATTTAAAGTGTTTTCCAAGCTTGCTAGTCTGTATAAATATGTCTGACATAGAGGAAACTCCTTGTTCATTATGTTTAAAAGCCATGGTGGAACCCCATAGGAGAATGTGTACTAAATGTATTGATTTCACTTTAAACAATAAAGATCAGCTGTTATCTTTAAAGAATTATCACCAGAGGATTCTGATGAGGGGGAAGTTATGCCGACTAACTCTCTCCCCACGTGTCGGACCCTTTGACTCCCGCTCAAGGGACTCACGCTAAAATGGCGCCAAGTACATCAAAGACGCCCATAGCGATTACTTTGCAGGACATGGCGGCAATCATGATAATACCCTGTCAGCGGTATTAGCCAGACTGCCTGAATTCAGAGGAAAGCGCAATAGCTCTGGGGTTAGACGTAATACAGAGCGCGCAGATGTTTTAAGGCCCATGTCTGATACTGCGTCACAATATGCAGAAGCTGAGGAAGAGCTTCAGTCTGTGGGTGACGTCTCTGACTCGGGGAAACCTGATTCAGATATGTCTACTTTTAAATTTAAGCTTGAGAACCTCCGGGTGTTGCTTGGAGAGGTTTTAGCTGCTCTGAATGACTGTGACACAATTGCAGTGCCAGAGAAATTGTGTAGACTGGATAAATACTACGGGGTGCCGGTGTGTACTGACGTTTTTCCAATACCTAAAAGGTTTACAGAAATTATTACTAAGGAGTGGGACAGACCCGGTGTGCCATTTTCCCCCCTCCTATTTTTAGAAAAATGTTTCCAATAGACGCCACCACACGGGACTTATGGCAGACGGTCCCTAAGGTGGAGGGAGCAGTTTCTACTTTAGCAAAGCGTAGCACTATCCCTGTCGAGGACAGTTGTGCTTTTTCAGATCCAATGGATAAAAAATTAGAAGGTTACCTTAAGAAAATGTTTATTCAACAAGGTTTTATCCTGCAGCCCCTTGCATGCATTGCTCCTGTCACTGCTGCTGCGGCGTTCTGGTTTGAGTCTCTGGAAGAGGCCTTTCAGACAGCTACTCCATTGACTGAAATACTTGACAAGCTTAGAACACTTAAGCTAGCTAATTCTTTTGTTTCTGATGCCATTGTTCATTTGACTAAACTATTCGCCATCCAGGTGCGTAGGGCGCTATGGCTTAAATCTTGGTCAGCTGACGTGACTTCAAAGTCTAAATTACTTAACATTCCCTTCAAGGGGCAGACCCTATTCGGGCCTGGTTTGAAGGAAATTATTGCTGACATTACTGGAGGTAAGGGTCATACCCTTCCTCAGGACAGGGCCAAATCAAGGGCCAAACAGTCTAATTTTCGTGCCTTTCGAAACTTCAAGGCAGGTGCAGCATCAACTTCCTCTGCTACAAAACAAGAGGGAACTTTTGTGCAATCCAAGCCGGCCTGCAAATCTAACCAGGCCTGGAGCAAAGGCAAGCAGGCCAGAAAGCCTGCTGCTGCCTCTAAGACAGCATGAAGGAACGGCCCCCTATCCGGCAACGGATCTAGTAGGGGGCAGACTTTCTCTACTTCGCCCAGGCGTGGGCAAGAGATATTCAGGATCCCTGGGCGTTGGAGATCATATCTCAGGGATATCTTCTGGACTTCAAAGCTTCCCCCCCACAAGGGAGATTTCACCTTTCGAGATTATCTGTAAACCAGATAAAGAAAGAGGCATTCTTACGCTGTGTGCAAGACCTCCTAATAATAGGAGTGATCCATCCAGTTCCACAGATGGAACAAGGACAGGGATTTTATTCAAATCTGTTTGTGGTTCCCAAAAAAGAGGGAACCTTCAGACCAATTTTGGATCTAAAGATCTTAAACAAATTCCTCAGAGTTCCATCGTTCAAAATGGAAACTATTCGGACAATCCTACCTATGATCCAGGAGGGTCAGTACATGACCACAGTGGATTTGAAGGATGCTTACCTTCACATACCGATTCACAAAGATTATCATCGGTTCCTAAGGTTTGCCTTTCTAGACAGGCATTACCAGTTTGTGGCTCTTCCCTTCGGGTTAGCTACAGCCCCAATAATTTTTACAAAGGTTCTAGGGTCTCTTCTGGCGGTCCTAAGACCACGGGGCATAGCAGTGGCCCCTTATCTAGACGACATCCTGATACAGGTGTCAAACTTCCAAATTGCCAAATCTCATACGGACATAGTGTTGGCATTTCTGAGGTCGCATGGGTGGAAAGTGAACGAGGGAAAGAGTTTCCTTCCTAGGAACTCTGATAGATTCTGTAGAAATGAAAATGTACCTGACGGAGTCCAGGTTATCAAAGCTTCTAAATTCCTGCCGTGTTCTTCACTACATTCCGCACCGTTCGGTGGCTCAGTGCATGGAAGTGATCAGCTTAATGGTAGCGGCGATGGACATAGTGCCATTTGCGCGCCTACATCTCAGACCGCTGCAATTATGCATGCTCAGTCAGTGGAATGGGGATTACACAGATTTGTCCCCTCTGCTAAATCTGGATCAAGAGACCAGAGATTCTCTTCTCTGGTGGCTATCTCGAGTCCATCAGTCCAAAGGTATGACCTTTCGCAGGCCAGATTGGACAATTGTAACAACAGATGGCAGCCTTCTAGGTTGGGGTGCAGTCTGGAATTCCCTGAAGGATTGTGGACTCAGGAGGAGAAACTCCTCCCAATAAATATTCTGGAGTTAAGAGCAATATTCAATGCACTTCTAGCTTGGCCTCAGTTAGCAACCCTGAGGTTCATCAGATTTCAGTCGGACAACATCACGACTGTGGCTTACATCAACCATCAAGGGTGGACCAGGAGCTCCCTAGCGATGTTAGAAGTATCCAAGATAATTCGCTGGGCAGAGACTCACTCTTGCCATCTTTCAGCGATCCATATCCCAGGTGTAGAGAACTGGGAGGCGGATTTTCTAAGTCGTCAGACTTTTCATCCGGGGGAGTGGGAACTCCAGCCGGAGGTGTTTGCTCAATTGGTTCATCGTTGGGGCACACCAGAATTGGATCTCATGGCTTCTCGCCAGAACGCCAAGCTTCCTTGTTACGGATCCAGGTCCAGGGACCCAGAAGCGACGCTGATAGATGCTCTAGCAGCACCGTGGTTCTTCAACCTGGCTTATGTGTTTCCACCGTTTCCTCTGCTCCCTCGACTGATTGCCAAAATCAAACAGGAGAGAGCATCGGTGATCTTGATCGCGCCTGCTTGGCCACGCAGGACCTGGTATGCAGACCTGGTGGACATGTCATCCTTTCCACCTTGGCCTCGGCCTCTGAGACAAGACCTTCTACTACAAGGTCCTTTCAATCATCCAAATCTAATTTCTCTGAGACTGACTGCCTGGAGATTGAACGCTTGATTTTATCAAGGCGTGGCTTCTCCGAGTCAGTCATTGATACCTTAATACAGGCACGAAAGCCTGTAACCAGGAAAATCTACCATAAGATATGGCGCAAATATCTTCATTGGTGTGAATCCAAGAATTACTCATGGAGTAAGGTTAGGATTCCTAGGATATTGTCCTTTCTCCAAGAGGGTTTGGATAAAGGATTATCAGCTAGTGCTTTAAAGGGACAGATTTCTGCTCTGTCTATCCTTTTGCACAAGCGTCTGGCAGAAGTTCCAGACGTCCAGGCATTTTGTCAGGCTTTGGTTAGAATTAAGCCTGTGTTTAAACCTGTTGCTCCTCCATGGAGCTTAAACTTGGTTCTTAAGGTTCTTCAAGGAGTTCCGTTTGAACCCCTTCATTCCGTTGATATCAAACTTTTATCTTGGAAAGTTCTGTTTTTGATGGCTATTTCCTCGGCTCGTAGAGTCTGAGTTATCAGCTTTACAATGTGATTCTCCTTATCTGATTTTCCATACAGATAAAGTAGTTCTGCGTACAAAACCTGGGTTTTTACCTAAGGTAGTTTCCAACAAGAATATCAATCAAGAGATTGTTGTTCCATCATTGTGTCCTAATCCTTCTTCAAAGAAGGAACGTCTTTTACATAATTTGGACGTAGTCCGTGCTTTAAAGTTTTACTTACAAGCGACTAAAGATTTTCGTCAAACATCTTCCCTGTTTGTTGTTTACTCTGGACAGAGGAGAGGTCAAAAGGCTTCGGCAACCTCTCTTTCTTCGGAGCTTAATACGCTTAGCCTATGAGACTGCTGGACAGCAGCCCCCTGAAAGGATTACAGCTCATTCTACTAGAGCTGTGGCTTCCACCTGGGCCTTTAAAAATGAGGTTTCTGTTGAACAGATTTGCAAAGCGGCGACTTGGTCTTCGCTTAATACCTTTTCAAAATTTTACAAATTTGATACTTTTGCTTCTTCGGAGGCTATTTTTGGGAGAAAAGTTCTACAGGCAGCGGTCCCTTCCGTTTAAGTACCTGCCTTGTCCCTCCCTTCATCCGTGTACTTTAGCTTTGGTATTGGTATCCCACAAGTAATGGATGATCCGTGGACTGGATACACCTAACAAGAGAAAACATAATTTATGCTTACCTGATAAATTTATTTCTCTTGTGATGTATCCAGTCCACGGCCCGCCCTGTCCTTTTAAGGCAGGTCTAAATTTTAAACTACAGTCACCACTGCACCCTATGGTTTCTCCTTTCTCTGCTAGTTTCGGACGAATGACTGGATATGGCAGTTAGGGGAGGAGCTATATAGCAGCTCTGCTGTGGGTGATCCTCTTGCAACTTCCTGTTGGGAAGGAGAATATCCCACAAGTAATGGATGATCCGTGGACTGGATACACCACAAGAGAAATAAATTTATCAGGTAAGCATAAATTGTTTTTTTTTTTTTACTTTTCTGACATTTTAGCTGGGGATCTTATTTTCATTGAATATTAAAATCTTTGAAACTTCTCTGTTTATTTACTGTTTCACAACATGTCTGATTTGGAGCAAGAGCCTGCTCTCATTAATTCATGCTTATTATGTTTAGATGCACAAATTGCAGCTCCTATGCAATTTTGTTCATGTGTCAAGAAAACATTTCAAAATAAAGGTACAATGTTTGAGCCTAATGTCTCTCAGGATGATGCTGTTAAAATAATACCTCACCTTTCTCCTGCTACGTCCCAAGCCTCAATGGCGTCCCATGCAGTGCCCTGTGGCTCCTCTATAACTCTTAGTGGAGTTCATTTAAAAGCAGAAATTGCTTCTCCGGTATCTTCAGTGGTATCTGCGGCATTGGCTGCCAATCCCAGATTACATTGAAAATGCAAGAGGAAATCTAGAAAATCAGAAAGTAAGGTGCCTGTCCTCAGTTCTGCTTCCCAAGATGCCCTTTCTCATAATTCTGATGAGGAAGATATATCAGGACTTTCTGAGGGTAAAATCTCAGATTCGGACAGTATAATTCCTTCTTCTGAGACTGAGGTGGTATCCTTCAGATTTAAGCTTTAACTCCTTCGTGTATTGTTAAAGGAGGTTTTAGCTGCTTTAGATGACTCCGATACCCCTGTCGTTACTTCTATCCTAAGAAATCTAGTAAACTTAATAGTTTCTTTGATGAACCTTCCACTTCTGAGGTTTTTCCTGTGCCGGACCGTGCTAGGGAGATTATATCACAGGAATGGGAGAAACCAGGGGTGTGTCTTTCCCCGTCTCCCATTTCTCCCAAGAAAATGTTACCTGTCGAGGACTCCATTAAAGACCCTTGGTATACTGTACCCAAAGTTGAAGGGGCCATCACTCTGGCTAAGAGAACCATTATTCCTATTGAGGATAGCTGCTGTTTTAAGGATCCGATGGACAAGAAGCTGGAGGCTTATTTGAAAAAGATTTATGTTCATCAAGGTCTCCAATGGCAGCCTGCGGTGTGTATTGCCACCGTGACTAGTGCGGCATCTTATTGGTTCAACGCTCTCTTCAAGTAGAGACTTCCTTGGATGAAATTCAAGATAGGATTAAAGCTCTTAAGTTGGCCAATTCCTTTATTGCAGATGCCATTTTACAGGTTGTTAGACTAGAAGCTAAAACTTCTAGTTTCGCGTCCTAGCCCGCAGGGCGTTATGGTTGAAATCCTGGTTTGCGGACGTTTCCTCTAAAGTCAAGCTTCTGGCAATTCCTTACAAGGGCTAAACCTTGTTTGGACCCGGTTTGGCAGAAATTATCTCTGATATTACGGGTGGAAAAGGGTCTTTTCTACCTCAAGATAAGAATAGGCCTAAAGGACGTCAGAGTAATTTTCGTTCCTTTCGTAACTTCAGAGGAAAGCCTTCCCCTTTTTCTTCCAAGCAGGAACAATCCAAGTCTTCTTGGAAACCCAGTCAGTCTTGGAACAAGGGAAAACAATCAAAGAAACCTGCAGCTGATTCCAAATCAGCATGAAGGGTTTGCCCCCGATCCGGGATCGAATCAGGTGAGGGTCAGACTTTCTCAGTTCTCTCAAGCCTAAATACGAGATGTCCCAGATCCCTGGACTATGGCCATGGTATACCAGGGTTACAAATTGGAATTCAAGACTTTTCCTCCCATAGGCAGATTCCATCTCAAGATTATGTGCAGACCAGATAAAGAGAGAGGCGTTCTCTAAATGTATACAAAATCTTTCCTCCCTGGGAGTGATAGTTCCAATTCCAGTGCAGGAACAGGGTCTCGGGTTCTACTCCAACCTATTTGTGGTTCCCAAAAAAGAGGGAACTTTCTGTCCCATTCTAGACTTGTGTTTCTCAAAGTTCCATCCTTCAAGATGGAGACTATATACGCTCCATTCTTCCTTTAGTACAAGAGGGTCAGTTCATGACAACCATAGACCTAAAGGATGCGTTTCTTCGTGTTCCTATTTACAGGGACCACCACAGATTCCTGAGACTTGCCTTTCTGGAAAAACATTTCCAGTTTGTGGCCCTTTCTTTTGGTCTAGCCACGGCTGGCAGAATTTTTGCAAAGGTTCTGGGGTCTCTTTTGGCAGTGATCCGTTCTCGTGGAATTGCTGTGGCATCCTACCTGGACGACATATTGGTTCAGGCGCCATCTTTTTAACAAGCAAAATCTCACACAGAGATATTGTTTTCTTTTCTTCATTCCCACGGATGGAATGTGAATCTGGAAAAAGCTCCCTTTCCTCTGCTACAAGAGTAGTATTCTTATGGACCATAATAGATTCTCTATTGATGAAGATTTTTCTGACAGAGGTCAGGAAAAACAAAATACTTTCCTCTTGCCTCTCTCTTCAGGCTACTGCTCATCCTTCAGTGGCTCAATATATGAAGGTAATCAGATGGTGGCTTTCATGGATATCATTCCTTTTGCTCGATTCCATTTGAGAGCTCTCCAGTTGTGCATGCTCAGACAATAGAATGGTGACCATGCGGATCTATCTCGGAGAATAGAGTTAGATCAGTCGTCAAAGGACTCTCTCCCGTGGTGGCTTTCTCAGGGCACATGCTTTCAGAGACCTCTCTGGGTGATCGTGACCACGGACGCCAGCCTGCTGGGCTGGGGAGCAGTCTGGAACTCGTTAAAAGCTCAGGGCCTTTGGACTTGGGAGCAGTCTGCTCTTCCCATCAACATCTTGGAGTTCAGGACGATTTACAATGCTCTATTGGCTTGGCCTCAGTTGTCCTCAGCCCAGTTTATCAGGTTCCAGTCAGACAACATAACCTCTGTGGCTTACATCAATCATCAGGGAGGAACTCGGAGTTCCTTAGCCATGAAGGAGGTTACTCTGATTCTTCAGTGGGCAGAGACCCACAATTGCTGTCTATCTGCCATCCACATTCCAGGAGAAGACAACTGGGAAGCGGATTTTCTGAGCAGACAGACTTCATCCCGTGGAGTGGGAACTCCATCCGGGGGTGTTTTCTAGCTTAGTCCTCAAATGGGGGGTGCCGGAGTTAGATCTGATGGCATCCCATCAGAACGCCAAGCTTCCAAGGTACGGTTCAAGGTCAAGAGATCCGCAGGCCGTTCTGATAGAAGCTCTGGCCGTTCCTTGGGTTTTCAGGTTGGCATGCCTGTTTCCTCCGTTTGCTCTCCTTCCACGAGTCATTGCTCATATCAAACAGGAGAGGGCGTCAGTGATTCTAATAGCCCCTGCATGGCCTCGCAGGATCTGATTTGCAGACCTAGTGGAGATATCATCTCTCCCACCTTGGAGACTACCTCCTGATTCAGGGTCCCTTCCTTCATTCAAATATAATTTCTCTGTAGCATACTGCTTTGGAGATTGAATGATTAATTTTGTCTAAGCGTGGTTTTTCATGAGTATGTCATTGAGACCATGATTCAGGCTTGCAAGCCTGTTACTAGAAAGATTTACCATAAGATATGGCGTAAATATCTTTATTGGTGTGAATCCTAGGGCTACTCTTGGAGTAGAATTAGAATTCCTAGAATTTTATCTTTTCTTCAGGAAGGCCTGGAGAAGGGATTGTCGGTCAGTACCCTGAAGGGTCAGATTTCTGCTTTATCAGTTTTACTACATAAGCGTTTGGCGGATGTGCCAGATGTGCAATCTTTTTGTCAGGCCTTGGTCAAAATCAGGCCTTTCTTTTTAAGTCTGTTGCTCCTCCTTGAAGGCTTAACCTTGTTCTTAAAGTTTTACAGCTGGCTCCGTTTTGAGCCATTGCATTCCATAGACATTAAGTTGTTATCTTGGAAGGTTTTGTTTCTTGTTGCTATCTCTTCTGCTCGAAGAGTCTTGGAACTCTCAGCTCTGCAATGTGATTCCACTTATCTTATTTTTCATACCGATAAGACGGTTCTTCGTACCAAGTTAGGTTTCCTTCCTAAGGTTGTTTCTAATAGAAATATCAATCAGGAAATTGTTGTTCCCTCTCTGTGTCCTAATTTTTCTTCTTCCAAAGAACTTTTATTACACAAATTGGATTTTGTAGGTGCTCTTAAATTCTACTTACAGGCAACTAAGGATTTTCGCCAGTCCTCTGCCCTCTTTGACTGTTTCTCTGGGAAGCCTAAAGGTCATAAAGCTACTGCTACTACTCTTTCTTTTGGTTACGAAGTATAATTCTTTTGGCTTATGAGACTGCTGGACAGCAGCCCTCCTGGTCTTTCAAAAATGAAGCTTTTATGGAACAAATTTGCAAGGCTGCAACTTGGTCTTCTGTACATACTTTTTCCAAATTTGATACTATTGCCTTGACTGAGGCTTCTTTTGAGAGAAACGTTCTTCAAGCGGTGGTGCCTTCTATTTAGGACTGCCTGTCTTGTCCTTACCTATTTATCCGTGTCCTCTAGCTTGGGTATTGGTTCCCAACAGTAATTACTCAATCCGTGGGCTCTCCATATTTTAGAAAAGAAAAACAAAATTAATGCTTACCTGATAAATTTATTTATTTCCTGGTATGGTGAGTCCACTGCCCCATCCTTTATTTGTTTTTGTTTTTTTGTTCTTTTTTCTATAACCTCTACACCTTGTGTTACACCTTTTTCTCCATTTCCCTTTGGTCGAATGACTGGGGGTTGTGGGTAAGGGCTTAGCAGTTTAATTGTGGTGCTCCTTTGCCTCCTCCTGCTGGCCAGGAGTGATTTTGCCAAAAGTAATTACTCAAGCCGTGGACTCACCATATCCGGAAATAAATACATTTATCAGGTAAGCGTCTTTCTCTTGTAAGATGTATCGAGTCCACGGATTCATCCATACTTGTGGGATATTCTCCTTCCTTACAGGAAGTGGCAAAGAGAGCACCCACAGCAGAGCTGTCTATATAGCTCCTCCCTTAGCTCCACCCCCAGTCATTCTCTTTGCCTACTCTAAAGTACTAGGAAGGGTAAAGTGAGTGTGGTGACAAAAATGTTAGTTTTTATTTTCTCAAGCAAAAGTTTATTTTAAATGGTACCGGTGTGTACTATTTACTCTCTGGCAGAAAAGGGATGAAGATTTCTGCAAGGCAAGGAGGATGATGATCTTAGCACTTTGTAACAAAGATCCACTGCTGTTCTCACAAGGGCTGAAGAGTACAGGAAAATTTCAGTTGGGGGAACGGTTTGCAGGCTAAACTGCATTATGGTATGTTCAGTCTATTTTTTTCTAGACAGACTGTGTTATTTCTAGAAAAGGCTGGCAATATCCACATGAGGGAAGGGTAAGCTGTATTCAGACACTTAGTAGGAATCCCAGCTTGCATAAAGGGCTCATTAGTTACTGGTGACACTGATAGGAAAAAACGTTTTTGTTTTTATTACAAATATAACGTTTTTTTAAGGGACTTTAAGGGGTCATTGTGGCTTGTTTAAGGGTTATTAACCCACATGGCTAGTTTAAGAAACACTCTGTTGTGTTTCTTTTAGGCCCCATAACATTGAGTGAGGTGGGAGGGGCCTATTTTTGCTCCTCAGTTGCGCAGTTTCTTTTCCTCAGAGACATCCAGCTGCTTCTCCAGAGGTTCCTACTGTGTTTGAGGGCTGTAAAGAAGTTTTTTCCCCCACAAATCGTTCCTAAAAGGCAGTTAGGCGCCACAGCAGAGCTGTGGCAAGGTGCTGAACGTTTTTTACCGGTTTTGACGTTTTGTCAATCCGGTTTTTACATTAAGGGGTTAATTGCTTATTTGCATAGTTGTGCAAAGTTACTAAGGCTTTATGATGCTACTGTAAAAATTTCGTTGAGTTTACTGCTTTTTTACACTGTTTTGCATAGTTTGTTCAGCTTTTTTTCTCTTCAAGGCACAGTACCGTTTTTTTTTTTCTAATTGTTATTTGCTTTGATTAAAGTGTTTTCCAAGCTTGCTTGTTACATTTTCTAGCCTGTTTAACATGTCTGACACCAAGGAAAATCCTTGTTCAATGTGTTTAGAAGCCATTGTGGAACCCCCTTTTAGAATGTGTCCCAATTGCACTGATATGTCTATAAATTATAAAGAGCATATTTTAGCACTTAAAAATATTGCAATAGATGATTCTCAGACAGAAGGAAATGAGGGTTTAACATCTAGTTCTCCCCAAGTGTCACAACCAGTAACGCCCGCACAAGTGACGCCTAGTTCCTCTTGTGCGTCAAATTAATTTACTTTACAAGACATGGCCACAGTTATGAATACAACCCTCACAGAGGTTTTATCCAAACTGCCTGGTTTACAAGAAAAGCGTGACAGCTCTGGGTTAAGAACAAATGCTGAGCTGTCTGACGCTTTAGTAGCCGTATCCGATATACCCTCACAATGTTCTGAAGTAGGGGTAAGGGATTTGTTATCTGAGGGAGAAATTTCTGATTCAGGAAAGACGCTCCCTCAGACAGATTCTGATATGACGGCCTTTAAATTCAAGCTTTAACACCTCCGCTTATTGCTCAGGGAGGTATTAGCGACTCTAGATGATTGTGACCCTATAGTGATCCCAGAGAAATTGTGTAAAATGGACAAATACTTAGAGGTTCCTGTTTACACTGATGTTTTTCCAGTCCCTAAGAAGATTGTGAATAATGTTACTAAGGAGTGGGATAGACCAGGTATTCCGTTCGCTCCCCCTCCTGTTTTTAAGAAAATGTTTCCCATATCTGACACCATGCGGGACTCGTGGCAGACAGTTCCTAAGGTGGAGGGAGCTATTTCTACTCTGTCTAAGCGTACAACTATACCTATCGAAGACAGTTGTGCTTTCAAAGATCCTATGGATAAAAAATTAGAGGGTCTCCTGAAGAAAATTTTTGTTTTATCAAGGTTTTCTTCTCCAACCTATTGCGTGCATTGTTCCTGTAACTACTGCAGTTGCTTTCTGGTTCGAGCCTCTAGAAGAGGCTCTTCAGATGGAGACTCCATTAGAAGATATTATGGACACAATTAAGGCCCTTAAGTTGGCTAATTCTTAGCGGCAAAGAATTCAGGTTTTGCCATTTTAGCACGCAGGGTGTTATGACTTAAGTCCTGGTCTGCTGATGTATCATCTAAATCTAAACTTTTGAACATCCCTTTCAAAGGAAAGACCCTATTCGGGCCTGAACTGAAAGAGATTTTTTCAGACATCACTGGAGGGAAAGGCCATGCCCTCCCTCAGGATAGAACAAATAAAATGAGGACCAAACAAAATAATTTTCGTTCCTTTCGGAACTTCAAGGGTGGTCCCGCTTCAGCTTCCCCTGCAAGAGGGGAATTTTACCCAATCCAAGTCAGTCTGGAGACCTAACCAGGCATGGAACAAGGGTAAACAGGTCAAGAAGCCTGCAGCTGCCTCTAAGACAGCATGAAGGGGTAGCCCCCGATCTGGGACTGGATCTAGTAGGGGGCAGACACTCTCTCTTCGCTCAGGCTTGGGCAAGAGATGCTCACGATTCCTGGGCCTTAGAAATTGTGTCCCAGGGATATCTTCTGGACTTCAAAGACTCTCCCCCAAGGGGGAGATTTCACATTTCTCAATTGTCTGCAAACAAGACAAAGAGAGAGGCGTTCTTACGCTGTGTAGAAGACCTACATACCATGGGAGTAATCCACCCAGTTCCAAAATAGCGGAACAAGGGCAAGGGTTTTACTCCAACCTGTTTGTGGTTCCCAAAAAAGAGGGGACTTTCAGACCAATCTTGGATCTCAAAATTCTAAACAAATTCCTCAGAGTACCATAATTCAAGATGGAGACTATTCGGACTATTCTATCGTTGATCCAGGAGGGTCAATATATGACTACCGTGGACTTAAAAGATCATCATAAATTCCTCAGATTTGCCTTTCTGGACAGGCATTACCAGTTCGTGGCCCTTCCTTTCGGGTTCCCAGAATTTTCACAAAGGTGCTAGGGTCCCTTTTGGAAGTTCTAAGACCGCGGGGCATAGCAGTGGCGCCTTATCTAGACGACATCTTAATTCAGGCGTCGACTTTCCAGCTAGCCAAGTCTCGCACAGATATCGTGTTGGCTTTTCTGAGATCTCACGGGTGGAAGGTGAACATAAAAAAGAGTTCTCTCTTCCCTCTCACAAGAGTTTCCTTCCTAGGGACTCTGATAGACTCGGTAGAAATTAAAATATTTCTGACGGAGGTCAGAAAATCAAAACTCTTAACCACTTGCCGAGCTCTTCATTCCATTCCTCAGCCATCAGTGGCTCAGTGTATGGAGGTAATCGGACTCATGGTAGCGGCAATGGACATAGTTCCTTTTGCCCGCCTAGACCTCAGACCACTGCAACTATGCATGCTCAAACAGTGGAATGGGGATTATGCAGACTTATCTTCTCAACTGCATCTGGACCAGGAGACCAGAGATTCTCTTCTCTGGTGGTTGTCTCAGGACCACCTGTCTAAGGGAATGTGTTTCCGCAGGCCAGAGTGGCTCATAGTAACGACAGATGCCTGCCTGCTAGGCTGGGGTGCTGTCTGGAGCTCCCTGAAAGCACAGGGCTTATGGTCTCGGGAGGAGACTCTACTCCCGATAAACATTCTAGAACTGAGAGCGATATTCAATGTGCTTCAGGCGTGGCCTCATCTAGCTGTGGCCAAATTCATCAGATTTCAGTCGGACAACATCACGACTATAGCTTATATGAATCATCAAGGAGGAACACTGAGTTCTCTAGCGATGATGGAGGTAACCAAAATAATCCGATGGGCGGAGGATCACTCTTGCCATCTCTCAGCAATCCATATCCCAGGGGTAGAGAACTGGGAGGCGGATTTCCCAAGTCGTCAGACTTTTCATCCGGGGGAGTGGGAGCTCCATCCGGAGGTATTTGCCCAGCTGACTCAGCTATGGGGCACACCAGAATTGGATCTGATGGCGTCCCGTCAGAATGCAAAACTTGTTACGGGTCCAGGGCCCGGGATCCCCAGGCGGTACTGATAGATGCTCTAGCAGTGCCCTGGTCCTTCAATCTGGCCTATGTATTTCCACCGTTTCCTCTCCTCCCACGTCTGGTTGCCAGAATCAAGCAGAAGAGAGCTTTGGTGATTCTGCTAGCACCTGCGTGGCCACGCAGGACTTGGTATGCAGACCTAGTGGACATGTCATCGGTTCAACCGTGGCTCTGACAATGAAGCAAGACCTTCTAATCCAAGGTCCATTCACGCATCCAAATCTAATTTCTCTGCGCCTGACTGCTTGGAGATTGAACGCCTGATTCTATCAAAGCATGGTTTCTCTGAGTCGGTCATTGATACCCTGATTCAAGCTAGAAAGCCTGTCACCAGGAAGATCTATCATAAGATTTGGCGCAAATATTTTTATTGGTGTGAATCCAAGGGTTACTCAAGGAGTAAGATTAGGATTCCTAGAATATTGTCCTTTCTCCAAGAAGGATTGGAGAAGGGATTATCAGCTAGTTCCTTAAAAGGACAAATATCTGCTTTGTCTATTCTTTTGCACAAACGTCTGGCAGATGTCCCAGATGTAAAAGCGTTTAGTCAGGCCTTGGTTAGGATCAAGCCTGTATTTAAACCTGTTGCTCTGCCATGGAGCCTAAACTTAGTTCTTATAGTTCTTCAAGGGGTTCTGTTTGAACCTATGCATTCCATAGATATTAAGCTTCTATCTTGGAAAGTTCTGTTTTTAGTAGCTATCTCTTCGGCTCGAAGAGTTTCTGAGTTATCTGCTTTACAGTGTGACTCACCTTACCTAGTTTTCCATGCTGATAAGGTGGTTTTGCGTACCAAACCTGGGTTTCTTCCTACGGTTGTTTCTTTTTTTTTTTTAAACTTTTATTTAAATCCAGCATTATATTGAGAAAAAAAGAAATCAAATTACAAATTTTGCGCCACGCAGGGCCTGATGTTACATATTACAATTAATCTAGACAATACAAGAAAAATAAAAAAGTTGTCAGTATTTCACAGAATTATACCAAAACATAGATTCTAAAATAAATTATATTCTCTGCTGGAGTCTTTTCTTTCCTTTTTTATTCCATTCTCTCAACATTACAACAAATTAGACCTTTTACTATACAGTAATCTGAAAAATTTTAAGAAAAAATAACCGTACAGTAACAAAAAAAAAACAAAACAAACAAACAAGAAAAAATAAAAATTAAAAAACAAAACACATATAAACAACAACAAAAAAGAGAAAAAAAAAAAAAAAAGGTGGGGGAGAAGGAAGGAATCTTGACCCACCAGTTTGAGGCTTGAGCAGAGCGGATTACCAAACCCCCAGCAAAACTAGCTCTGAATTTCTGAAAGGGTAAATCATATATTCTATCTCATTTGGTGACAGCGTTTTAATAAGTACTGACCATTTTTTAAAGAAACCTTCGATATCCGTTTCCTTTTCCATATTGGTATCTTTTTGCTCTAGTATACACTGTTTTTTTTTTAGACAGTTTTTAAGCTCATTCATACTAGGGTTCCTACTTCCTTTCCATTTCTTAAAAATCAAGTACCTTGCCGCTAAGATAATCATATTCACTATTTTATTATACATCCGCAGATTTTTAGTCGCGTCCCATAGAAAAATTACATCAGCCACTTTTAATTTTAAAGGGGAAATTTTTAATATTTGATTGATCCAGTATTCAATCTTAAGCCAAAAGCATTTGATTCTGGGACATTCCCAGATCATATGAATGAGATCTGCTGATAAAAATGAACATTTTGGACATTTACAGAAATTAATGTTCCCATATCTAGACCCCTTCTTCGGGGTATAGTAGGTCCTATATAATAACTTTATATGAGTCTCTCTCCATGTAGCTGATAAGGTAATTTGTAAGACTTTTGAAATGGAAGCATGAATTTTACTTACATTTATATCCTCTTGAGGTATTATTAAATTCCATGCGGTTGATAAGTTTCCTAAATTCTTTTCCCCTTTGTTAGAAATTAAGAATTGATAACATGGGGAAATTGACATAAATCCATTCCTTGCTAACAAAAGCCAGTTCTCCACCTTTCCCAGGGACCAATTCCAGCCCGATTCATTTACCATCTTGGAGATAAAATGCCTTATTTGTAAATATGCAAAGAATTCTTTATTACAAAGGTTAAATTCTCGTTTCAAGTTCTCAAACGTTTTAATGCAAAGTCTATTCTTATCTATCATCTGAGAAATATTATACAAGCCTAAGGTGTGCCAGTTCTGAAAAGAAACCGATTGTAGTCGCGCTTGAAATTTAGGGTTTCCTTTAATTGGCATATAGTCAGAAATGCTGCTTTTGATGGATAATATCTTACAGATCTTCCACCATGCTTGTAAAGGATACATTATCGTTTTGAGTCTTTTGATTTCTTGGGGAATTAATTTGATATTACAATTTATTAAAGCTAAAGGAAGAAAGGGAGAGCTTACACTTTTTTCCAGTTCATTGTTTATTATATAATCTTTATTTAAAATCCAGTCGACCACTATTCGAGCAAGAAAAGCCAGGTTATATAATTGTATGTCTGGCAGTGCCAATCCCCCATACTTTCTAAGTAACGATAGTTTCAGTAGCGATATTCTGGGCTTTTTGTTCTGCCATATAAAGTTTCTTATCATGCTGTTAATTTTACCAACATCCTTCCGTTTAAGCATTACTGAGGTATTCTGCAAAATATATAATAATTTCGGGAGAAGTATCATTTTGAATGCAGCAATACGCCCTGAGATTGAAAGTGGAAGGTTCTGCCATACTTTCATACTATCCCTGATCTTGTTCATCACTGGTATTATATTAAGATCATAACATTGATCTATATCAGGTGATATTATTATCCCTAAGTATCTGAAAGATTCAGAGACTCTGAAGGGTATATCTAAAAGGGAACCCGAGGTCTTTCTGATCCAGAGTAACTCCGACTTGGACGCATTGATCCTGTAGCCCGAGAAGGATCCAAATTGTTCTATAATTGACATAATTATAGGTATATTGTTTTGTGTATTGGAAATGTATAGAAGAATATCATCAGCGTACAACGCAATTTTGAGCTCTGTTTTACCTATTTTTATACCTTCCATTTGATTCATATCCCAGGGGTAAAGAACTGGGAGGCGGATTTCCTAAGTCATCAAACTTTTCATCCGGGGGAGTGGGAGCTCCATCCGGAGGCATTTGCCCAGCTGACTCAGTTATGGGGAACACCAGAATTGGATCTGATGGCGTCCCGACAGAACGCCAGACTTCTTCGTTACGGGTCCAGGTCCCGGGATCCCCAGGCGGTACTGATAGATGCTCTAGTAGTGCCCTGGTCCTTCAATCTGGCATATGTATTTCCACTGTTTCCTCTCCTCCCACGTCTGGTTGCCAGAGTCAAGCAGGAGAGAGCTTCGTTGATTCTGATAGTGCCTGCGTGGCCACGCAGGACTTGGTATACAGACCTGGTGGACATGTCATCTGTTCTACCGTGGACTCTGCCATTGAGGCAGGACCTTCTAATCCAAGGTCCGTTCAAGCATCCAAATCTAATTTCTCTGCGTCTGATTGCTTGGAGATTGAACGCCTGATTCTATCAAAGCGTGGTTTCTCTGAGTCGGTCATTGATACCCTGATTCAGGCTAGAAAGCCTGTTACCAGGAAAGTCTATCATAAGATTTTGCGCAAATATCTTTGTTGGTGTGAATCCCAGGGTTACTCATGGAGTAAGATTAGGATTCCTAGAATTTCCTAGAAGGGACAAATATCTGCTCTGCCTATTCTTTTACACAAACGTCTTGCAGATGTTCCAGACGTTCAAGCATTTAGTCAGGCCTTGGTCAGGATCAAGCCTGTATTTAAACCTGTTGCTCCGCCATGGAGCCTAAACTTGGTTCTTAAAGTTCTTCAAAGGGTTCCGTTTGAACCTATGCATTCCATAGATATTAAGCTTCTATCTTGGAAAGTTTTGTTTTTAGTAGTTATCTCTTCGGCTCGAAGAGTTTCTGAGTTATCTGCTTTACAGTGTGACTCACCTTACCTAGTTTTCCATGCAGATAAGGTGGTTTTGCGTACCAATCCTGGGTTTCTTCCTAAGGTTGTTTCTAATAGGAATATCAATCAGGAGATTGTTGTTCCTTCACTGTGTCCTAATCCTTCATCAAAGAAGGAACGTCTGTTGCACAATCTTGATGTGGTTTGTGCTTTAAAATTCTACTTACAAGCAACTAAAGATTTCCGTCAATTATCTTCATTGTTTGTTGTTTATTCTGGCAAGCGGAGAGGTTAAAAGGCTACTGCTACCTCTCTTTCTTTTTGGCTGAAAAGCATCATCCGTTTGGCTTATGAGACTGCTGTCCAGCAGCCTCCTGAAAGGATTACTGCTCATTCTACTAGAGCAGTGGCTTCCACATGGGCTTTTAAAAATGAGGCTTCTGTTGAACAGATTTGTAAGGCTGCGACTTGGTCTTCGCTTCATACTTTTTCCAAATTTTCCAAATTCGATACTTTTGCTTCTTTGGAGGCTATTTTTGGGAGAAAGGTTCTACAAGCAGTGGTGCCTTCCGTTTAAGGTACCTGTTTTGTCCCTCCCTTCATCCGTGTCCTAAAGCTTTGGTATTGGTATCCCACAAGTAAGGATGAATCCGTGGACTCGATACATCTTACAAGAGAAAACATAATTTATGCTTACCTGATAAATTTATTTCTCTTGTGATGTATCAAGTTCATGGCCCGCTCTGTTTATTTAAGACAGGCAGTATATTTTTATTTTAAAAAACTTCAGTCACCACTGCACCCTATAGTTTCTCCTTTTTCTTCCTAGCCTTCGGTCGAATGACTGGGGGGTGGAGCTAAGGGAAGAGCTATATAGACAGCTCTGCTGTGGGTTCTCTCTTTGCCACTTCCTGTAAGGAAGGAAAATATCCCACAAGTATGGATGAATCCGTGGACTCGATACATCACAAGAGAAATAAATTTATTGGGTAAGCATAAATTATGTTTATTTTTTTACTTTTTTTTCTCCAACATAGGTGTGTCCGGTCCACGGCGTCATCCTTACTTGTGGGATATTCTCCTCCCCAACAGGAAATGGCAAAGAGCCCAGCAAAGCTGGTCACATGATCCCTCCTAGGCTCCGCCTTCCCCAGTCATTCTCTTTGCCGTTGTACAGGCAACATCTCCACGGAGATGGCTTAGAGTTTTTTAGTGTTTAACTGTAGTTTTTATTATTCAATCAAGAGTTTGTTATTTTAAAATAGTGCTGGTATGTACTATTTACTCTGAAACAGAAAAGAGATGAAGATTTCTGTTTGTAAGAGGAAAATGATTTTAGCAACCGTTACTAAAATCGATGGCTGTTCCACACAGGACTGTTGAGAGGAATTAACTTCAGTTGGGGGAACAGTGAGCAGACTTTTGCTGCTTGAGGTATGACACATTCTAACAAGACGATGTAATGCTGGAAGCTGTCATTTTCCCTATGGGATCCGGTAAGCCATTTTTATTACAGAAAGAAAAAAAGGGCTTCACAAGGGCTTTCTAAGACTGTAGACATTTTCTGGGCTAAATCGATTTATATTTTATACTCCATAGCCTTGAGGAATTATTTTAATCTTGGGAAGCATGACATGCACATGCATGTGTAAGGAGCTCTGATACATAGAAAAGACTTTCTGAAGGCGTCATTTGGTATCGTATTCCCCTTTGGGCTTGGTTGGGTCTCAGCAAAGCAGATACCAGGGACTGTAAAGGGGTTAAATATAAAAACGGCTCCGGTTCCGTTATTTTAAGGGTTAAAGCTTCCAAATTTGGTGTGCAATACTTTTAAGGCTTTAAGACACTGTGGTGAAATTTTGGTAAATTTTGAACAATTCCTTCATACTTTTTCGCAATTGCAGTAATAAAGTGTGTTCAGTTTAAAATTTAAAGTGACAGTAACGGTTTATTTTAAAACGTTTTTTTTTGTACTTTGTTATCAAGTTTTTGCCTGTTTAACATGTCTGAACTACCAGATAGACTGTGTTCTGAATGTGGGGAAGCCAAGGTTCCTTCTCATTTAAATAGATGTGATTTATGTGACACAAAATTTAGAGAAAATGATGCCCAAGATGATTCCTCAAGTGAGGGGAGTAAGCATGGTACTGCATCATCCCCTCCTTCATCTACACCAGTCTTGCCCACACAGGAGGCCCCTAGTACATCTAGCGCGCCAATACTCCTTACTATGCAACAATTAACGGCTGTAATGGATAATTCTATCAAAAACATTTTAGCCAAAATGCCCACTTATCAGCGAAAGCGCGACTGCTCTGTTTTAGAAAATACTGAAGAGCATGAGGACGCTGATGATATTGGTTCTGAAGGGCCCCTACACCAGTCTGAGGGGGCCAGGGAGGTTTTGTCTGAGGGAGAAATTTCAGATTCAGGGAAAATTTCTCAACAAGCTGAACCTGATGTGATTACATTTAAATTTAAATTGGAACATCTCCGCGCTCTGCTTAAGGAGGTGTTATCCACTCTGGATGAAAATTTGGTCATTCCAGAGAAACTATGTAAAATGGACAAGTTCCTAGAGGTCCCGGGGCCCCCCGAAGCTTTTCCTATACCCAAGCGGGTGGCGGACATTGTAAATAAAGAATGGGAAAGGCCCGGTATACCTTTCGTCCCTCCCCCCATATTTAAAAAATTGTTTCCTATGGTCGACCCCAGAAAGGACTTATGGCAGACAGTCCCCAAGGTCGAGGGGGCGGTTTCTACTCTAAACAAACGCACCACTATACCCATAGAAGATAGTTGTGCTTTCAAAGATCCTATGGATAAAAAATTAGAAGGTTTGCTTAAAAAGATGTTTGTTCAGCAAGGTTACCTTCTACAACCAATTTCATGCATTGTTCCTGTCACTACAGCCGCGTGTTTCTGGTTCGATGAGCTAGAAAAGGCGATCAATAATAATTCTTCTTCTTATGAGGAGATTATGGACAGAATTCGTGCTCTCAAATTGGCTAATTCTTTCACCCTAGACGCCACTTTCCAATTGGCTAGGTTAGCGGCGAAAAATTCTGGTTTTGCTATTGTGGCGCGCAGAGCGCTTTGGTTAAAATCTTGGTCAGCGGATGCGTCTTCCAAGAACAAATTGCTTAACATTCCTTTCAAGGGGAAAACGCTGTTTGGCCCTGACTTGAAAGAGATTATCTCTGATATCACTGGGGGCAAGGGCCACGCCCTTCCTCAGGATAGGTCTTTCAAGGCCAAAAATAAACCTAATTTTCGTCCCTTTCGCAGAAACGGACCAGCCCCAAGTGCTACGTCCTCTAAGCAAGAGGGTAATACTTCTCAAGCCAAGCCAGCCTGGAGACCCATGCAAGGCTGGAACAAAGGAAAGCAGGCCAAGAAACCTGCCACTGCTACCAAGACAGCATGAGATGTTGGCCCCCGATCCGGGACCGGATCTGGTGGGGGGCAGACTCTCTCTCTTCGCTCAGGCTTGGGCAAGAGATGTTCTGGATCCTTGGGCGCTAGAAATAGTCTCCCAAGGTTATCTTCTGGAATTCAAGGGGCTTCCCCCAAGGGGGAGGTTCCACAGGTCTCAATTGTCTTCAGACCACATAAAAAAACAGGCATTCTTACATTGTGTAGAAGACCTGTTAAAAATGGGAGTGATTCATCCTGTTCCATTAGGAGAACAAGGGATGGGGTTCTACTCCAATCTGTTCGTAGTTCCCAAAAAAGAGGGAACATTCAGACCAATCTTAGATCTCAAGATCCTAAACAAGTTTCTCAAGGTTCCATCGTTCAAAATGGAAACCATTCGAACTATTCTTCCTTCCATCCAGGAAGGTCAATTCATGACCACGGTGGATTTAAAGGATGCGTATCTACATATTCCTATCCACAAGGAACATCATCGGTTCCTAAGGTTCGCATTCCTGGACAAGCATTACCAGTTTGTGGCACTTCCGTTCGGATTAGCCACTGCTCCAAGGATTTTCACAAAGGTACTAGGGTCCCTTCTAGCGGTGCTAAGACCAAGGGGCATTGCAGTAGTACCTTACTTGGACGACATTCTGATTCAAGCGTCGTCCCTTCCTCAAGCAAAGGCTCACACGGACATTGTCCTGGCCTTTCTCAGATCTCACGGGTGGAAAGTGAACGTAGAAAAAAGTTCTCTATCTCCGTCAACAAGGGTTCCCTTCTTGGGAACAATAATAGACTCCTTAGAAATGAGGATTTTTCTGACAGAGGCCAGAAAATCAAAACTTCTAAACTCTTGTCAAATACTTCATTCTGTTCCTCTTCCTTCCATAGCGCAGTGCATGGAAGTAATAGGTTTGATGGTAGCGGCAATGGACATAGTTCCTTTTGCGCGAATTCATCTAAGACCATTACAACTGTGCATGCTCAGTCAGTGGAATGGGGACTATACAGACTTGTCTCCGACGATACAAGTAGATCAGAGGACCAGAGATTCACTCCGTTGGTGACTGTCCCTGGACAACCTGTCACAGGGGATGAGCTTCCGCAGACCAGAGTGGGTCATTGTCACGACCGACGCCAGTCTGGTGGGCTGGGGCGCGGTCTGGGGACCCCTGAAAGTTCAGGGTCTTTGGTCTCGGGAAGAATCTCTTCTCCCGATAAATATTCTGGAGCTGAGAGCGATATTCAATGCTCTCAAGGCTTGGCCTCAGCTAGCAAAGGCCAAGTTCATACGGTTTCAATCAGACAACATGACGACTGTTGCGTACATCAACCATCAGGGGGGAACAAGGAGTTCCCTGGCGATGGAAGAAGTGACCAAAATCATTCATTGGGCGGAGACTCACTCCTGCCACTTGTCTGCAATCCACATCCCAGGAGTGGAAAATTGGGAAGCGGATTTTCTGAGTCGTCAGACAACCCAATTGTGGGGCATTCCAGACATGGATCTGATGGCCTCTCGTCAGAACTTCAAGGTTCCTTGCTACGGGTCCAGATCCAGGGATCCCAAGGCGGCTCTAGTAGATGCACTAGTAGCACCTTGGACCTTCAAACTAGCTTATGTATTCCCGCCGTTTCCTCTCATTCCCAGGCTGGTAGCCAGGATCAATCAGGAGAGGGCATCGGTGATCTTGATAGCTCCTGCGTGGCCACGCAGGACTTGGTATGCAGACCTGGTGAATATGTCATCGGCTCCACCATGGAAGCTACCTTTGAGACGGGACCTTCTTGTTCAAGGTCCGTTCGAACATCCGAATCTGGTCTCACTCCAACTGACTGCTTGGAGATTGAACGCTTGATCTTATCAAAGCGAGGGTTCTCAGATTCTGTCATTGATACTCTTGTTCAGGCCAGAAAGCCTGTAACTAGAAAAATTTACCACAAAATATGGAAAAAATATATCTGTTGGTGTGAATCTAAAGGATTCCCTTGGGACAAGGTAAAAATTCCTAAGATTCTATCCTTTCTTCAAGAAGGTTTGGAGAAAGGATTATCTGCAAGTTCCTTGAAGGGACAGATTTCTGCCTTGTCTGTGTTACTTCACAAAAAGCTGGCAGCTGTGCCAGATGTTCAAGCCTTTGTTCAGGCTCTGGTTAAAATCAAGCCTGTTTACAAACCTTTGACTCCTCCTTGGAGTCTCAATTTAGTTCTTTCAGTTCTTCAGGGGGTTCTGTTTGAACCCTTACATTCCGTTGATATTAAGTTATTATCTTGGAAAGTTTTGTTTTTGGTTGCAATTTCTTCTGCTAGAAGAGTTTCAGAATTATCTGCTCTGCAGTGTTCTCCTCCTTATCTGGTGTTCCATGCAGATAAGGTGGTTTTACGTACTAAACCTGGTTTTCTTCCGAAAGTTGTTTCTAACAAAAACATTAACCAGGAGATAGTCGTACCTTCTTTGTGTCCGAATCCAGTTTCAAAGAAGTAACGTTTGTTGCACAATTTGGATGTTGTTCGTGCTCTAAAATTCTATTTAGATGCTACAAAGGATTTTAGACAAACATCTTCCTTGTTTGTTGTTTATTCTGGTAAAAGGAGAGGTCAAAAAGCAACTTCTACCTCTCTCTCTTTTTGGATTAAAAGCATCATCAGATTGGCTTACGAGACTGCCGGACGGCAGCCTCCTGAAAGAATCACAGCTCATTCCACTAGGGCTGTGGCTTCCACATGGGCCTTCAAGAACGAGGCTTCTGTTGATCAGATATGTAAGGCAGCGACTTGGTCTTCACTGCACACTTTTACTAAATTTTACAAGTTTGATACTTTTGCTTCTTCTGAGGCTATTTTTGGGAGAAAGGTTTTGCAAGCCGTGGTGCCTTCCATCTAGGTGACCTGATTTGCTCCCTCCCTTCATCCGTGTCCTAAAGCTTTGGTATTGGTTCCCACAAGTAAGGATGATGCCGTGGACCGGACACACCTATGTTGGAGAAAACAGAATTTATGTTTACCTGATAAATTACTTTCTCCAACGGTGTGTCCGGTCCACGGCCCGCCCTGGTTTTTTAATCAGGTCTGATAATTTATTTTCTTTAACTACAGTCACCACGGTATCATATGGTTTCTCCTATGCAAATATTCCTCCTTTACGTCGGTCGAATGACTGGGGAAGGCGGAGCCTAGGAGGGATCATGTGACCAGCTTTGCTGGGCTCTTTGCCATTTCCTGTTGGGGAGGAGAATATCCCACAAGTAAGGATGACGCCGTGGACCGGACACACCGTTGGAGAAAGTAATTTATCAGGTAAACATAAATTCTGTTTTTGGGGGGGGGATTAGTCATAGATGCCGTTTCAATGCGCCTTTTCCTTTATGGAGGCTCGCAGGTTCAAATTTCAGAAGGCATGTTATCTCCAAAGCTCTTATTCTCCAACTGTAGCACAATACATGGAGGTAGTGAGACTTATGGTAGTGGCTTCGGATGCAGTTCCATTTGCTCCCCTTCACTTACAGCCTCTCAATCTGTCTATGCTCAAGCAATGGACTAAGAATTATCTGCAGTTGGAACAGCAGCTTGTTCTGGATTCATCTGTTAGACGATCTCTTTCTTGGTGGGTTGAAAGTCGTTCCTTGACCCTTGTGATGTCTTTTCTTTGGCCTACATGGGCTATTGTGTTCACAGACGTCGGTCTTTTGGGTTGGAGCTCTGAATGGGATTCTCAAAAGGAGTAAGGAGTTTGGTCTCCTCTGGAGGCAAGGTTACTAATAAATTTCCTGGAACTCCGAGCAATTCTTTGTGCTCTTTAATCCTGAAGGACAATTTAATCTGTTTCCAGTCAGCCAATGTCTTGGCGGTCGCCTACATAAATCATCAAAGGAGAACCTGTTCTCTGGCAATACAGGAAGTGTGGCAGATTCTGTACTGGGCAAAACAGAACCAATGCTCTTTGTCAGCGATTCATATTCCCGGAGTGAAGAACTGGGAAATGGATTATCTCAGTTGTCAGTCTGTTAATCCAGGAGAGTGGTCTCTCCTCAAGGAGAGGGATCCAAAAGTTCAAATGATAAATTCCTTAGTGTGTCCATGGAACTTTTGTCTAGTCTATTTGTTCCCTTGATTGGATGTTCTTCCAAGAATTATTGCACAAATCAAACAGTAGTCTGCATCAGTAATCCTGATAGCTCCAGCTTGGCCCCCCAGTACATGATATGCAGATTTGGTACAGATTTAATCTTTTCCTCCATGGTTTCTTCCTCAACGACAAGACCTCTTGTCTCAAGGGCCTCTCTTCCACCCGGATCTCAAATTTCTAAGTTTAAACAGCATGGAGGTTGAACACCTAATCCTGAAACCTAGAGGTTTCTCAGACTCTCTAATTGACATTCTCTTACAAGCTAGGAATCCTGTGAGATCTACCTCGAGATTTTGGAAGGTATACTTTGAATGGTGTTCTTCCAGAGGTTTTTCCTGGCATTCCTTTAGGTTTCCTAGAAACTTTAGTTTCTTCAAGATGACAAGCTAGTTCCTTAAAATGCCAGAGTTCTGCTTTATCAGTTCTTTTCCACAAAACGTTAGCCAAACTTGTAGATGTTTAAACTTTCATCCAAACTTTGGCGAGAATTCCATCTTGGAATTTGAATTTAGTCCTTTCTATTCTTCTAGGCCCTCTTTTTGAACCTATGCAAAGCATAGATATCAAGAAGTTTCTTCCTACGGTATTCTTCTTACTCTAAGGAACGGCTTCTTCATAATCTTGATGTTGTTAAAGGGACACTGAACCCTCATTTTTCTTTCATGATTCAGATAGAGCAGCAATTTTAAGCAACTTTTTAATATACTACTCCTATCAAATTTTCTTCGTTCTCTTGGTATCTTTATTTAAAAAAGCAGGAATGTAAGCTTACGAGCCGGCCCATCTTTGGTTTAGCACCTAGGTTGTTCTTGCTGATTGGTGGCTAAATGGTATTCACCAATCGGCAAGCGCTATCCAGGGTTCTGAACCAAAAATGGGCTGGCTCGTAAGCTTACATTCCTGCTTTTTCAAATAAAGATAGCAAGAAAATGAAGAAAAATGGATAAAAAGAGTAAATTAGAAAGTTGCTTAAAATTGCATGCTCTATCTGAATCAAGAAAGAAAAAAATTTGGGTTCTGTGTCCCTTTAAAGTTTTATCTTCAAGCTACTAAAAGTTTCAGACAAAGTTAGTTCATTTGGTCATTATTCTGATTCTTGTAAATGTTAGAAGGCTACAGAGGTAGCCTTCGCTTCTTGGATCAAACAGGTAAGTCACTAAGCTTACTTGGTGGCTGGAAAGTTTTTTTTTTTGTTTGTTTTTTTTCCTCTTTTTTTCCCCCCAAAGCATATTGCAGCTCGTTCCAGCAGAGCGATTGCTACTTCCTGGGCTTTCAAAAAAGATGCATCTCCAGAGGAGATTTGCAGAGCTGCAACGTGGTCTTCTCTGCACACGTTCTGCAAATATTAGTTTTTGATGTTTTTGCACATGTTATGGATTCCTATGGACTCTCATCATCTTAAGAAAGATAACGCAATGAACACTTGCCTGAAAAATTATTTTCTTTTAGCATGATGAGTCCATAGGCCTGCCCATTTCAAGTTTTTGGGTGACCGGGTTTAATTTGCACCTCTGCAGACCTTGCTTTTGTCTTTTCTACCTATGTTTCCTTTTTCTGCTCGGCTATACGTTAAACTGAGAGTTGTGAGGGATTAAAGCTCTTGTATGGGTTCTTGGCTTCCTTCTAGTGGCGGGAATTATATCCCACATGTTATGGATTACTATGTACTCTCATCATCCTGAAAGAAAATAATTTATCAGGTAGTCGTACATTTTTTGTTTTAAGGCGTTTTGTTTCATAGACCAATGCTGAATATGGATGCGTTTTACGGTAGTTGGCTGTTTTCTGCTCCATATTTATTAGTATTAAAGTGCAACTCACAAATATCTGTGCAAATCCAAATATTTGTGTGTTGCACTTTTAATAAAAAAAAAAGCCAAAGTAACTGCTTCCCCAAACCATATTCGGCATTTGTTTGTGAAATGAATGCATAATAACTATCTAATGCACTATTTATTAGGGGTGCAGAAAAAAATCGTTAAGCCGATGCATCGCGATGAAGCCCTGAAACGATGCTGCATCGATGCAGTGAAGCCCATAATCAATTCAGGGTCAGTGATGTCATCAAGCAACGCTACGTTACGTGACCCTGCACTCCTGCCGTTATCACTACCGCGGCCGCTCACTCACTGCTGGAGGGTTATGTGCTGAGGCTCATACATTGTTTGGCGCTGCAGCGCCATCTTACTCCTCTCTCCCACAGTTCACTGTGTAAGTGTGTAGACTGGTTTGTTCAGCCGTCCTCCTTATATTTCCCCCCTCTCACAACCTAGACTGAGTTTGTGTAGTGACACCTTTGCTGGGTTGTTGACAATGAGAACAGCTGGTAAATTGAGTTGTAACCGCTATGCATAACCTTAGTGTTGCTCCATGAGTTTGAGTGCATTTATAAGATTAATGGGGTGATCAGTTTATTCTCAGATATTTAAAGTACGTCTGTGCAGAGAACCATCTAGCAATACAATTTATTGACACTATGCCAATCCGTTACTTTGCAAGTAAGTGGGAGGAAAGGGAGTTAAAGTTTAAAGGTTAAGGGTTGCCGTTTACAGCATGGTGTCTACAGCGTACTACTAGACAGGACGAATGAATAACTTGCAGCAGATACAGCAGCCCCAACAGCCACTGAGCAGTAAGGTAATGTTAACTGCTGATGTCTGTGGAAGACATAGAATTTAACCCCTTATTGACACCAATACACTGTATTGGCTTTACACTTTATTCACTCTTTACTTTAGTATATAAAATGTGTGTAACTAAAAATACCTGTTCATCCACACCATAAAAGCTGGAAAATAAATTCTCTCTAAATGTTTTAACCTGCTTCTAAGTTATAAAACAATATGTCAAGCCATAATGTGTATTAGTGCTGTAGGCTATTGCATGCTATTTTGTACTGAATAAGCGCTGTTTTGGGTTCCCTCCTCCAATTTTTAAAAAACTGGAACTTCCACTATGTGATTAAAGTGATTAGTATGCTTGATCACATGATTCATGTATGTGTGTATATGTATATGTGTGTATATATGTATGTATATATATATATATATATATATATATATATATATATATATATATATATATATATATATATATATATATATATATATATATATATATATATATATATATATATATTTATGGAATAGAACAAGTTCATGAAAATCATGAGCAGTAATCGTGATGCATCGCGGAATCAAATTGAATCGAAACGTTAACAGGATAATCGTAATCGAATCGTGAGACCTGTGAAGATGCACACCCCTACTATTTATTATTATTGTTTCAAAGCTCCAAAATATGCTGGGTCTTTCTGTGTTGTGTAATGGGGAAACAAATGCATCATATGATTAAGATCAAACATAAGGGGACATACTTCTAAAAATGAGTCTGTTCTGTTAGCACAGCAATGTACAATCTATTTGGTTAATAGGGTTTGGGAGGTAAGAAGTGGAGGTGACTATTAAAGCCCTGTGATACCCTTTCTTTTATTTTATAGGTACATTTAATCTGGGGAAGTTGAACAACCATTACTCTTTTCTTGCAGTTTTTTTTGTATCTGGCCCTTCATTTAAAAGCAGTCAGCAGGAAATTACAAGGATTTAAGCCTGTACCTGGCAGGAATAGGGGGAAGTATTTTGAAAAAATATTTTAGAGTAGCAGAACATTTTGTTAAAGTTTTAGTCTACTGACAGGCCAATTTAACTACTTTTTTCATGTCAGAAGTTAGAATGTAAGTATTGAGCATCAAGTCATACAAATTATCATATCTATTCAGTAAGTTTCATTTGTTGTGATAGATTACAAAAGCATGTTCCTGGCAGAAAACACAATGTGCCGATAAGGAATAAAACTGTTAGCTGTATAATTATGTATGTAATTATGGTAAAGTACATAACCAACCGCATATAGAACTTAAAAAGTGCATAAAGCTTACAACCAGAATTATTAATTATAAGGACAAGGCCATAATCGTTAAAAGAGCCACCAGTGAGCATATTACACACACTCAAATTAAGAAGCAGTCTTGGCAAAGGTCGCTGTGAGGACCGAAACGTTGACTGAACCTTTATTGATGAAATGCAAATAAAACTAATGTTTACTAAGTCCTGTGAGTGCCTCTTCTTTCCTTGAAGTCTCTCTCTCTTTCTCTCTCGTGTATATGTATTCTACCTAAATGTTCAAACTTTGAGGGCATTATTTGTTTTGTTTTTAGATCATGGGCCTGGCATTGATATCTTCACTCCTGGAAAACCTGGTGACTATGATTTGGAAGGAGGCATCTGGGAAGATGAAGACGCCCGCAATTTCTATGAGAACATGATAGATCTTAAAGCTTTTGTCCCTGCTATCTTGTTCAAAGACAACGAGAAAAGCTCTTTGGGCAAAGAACCTGGTAAAAATGATTTTAAAGGTATAATTGAATATGTTTAGCATGATAATCAGGAAGCCATGGTATTTTTTTCCATTCTTGTTACTAAAATAAACTACCTGTAACTAAATTTAACCAGTACTGCTTAATAGGCACCAATCAGTCTTGCATGCATAATGCTGATAAAAAGCTTCCTAGGACTAGCATTTATTTTTTTAGCTCAACTTGAGAGAGGGTGTAGTACATTAACATTGTACTCACTGAATCTATATGTTCCATTTTTATAGAGCTATGTAATGTGTTTTGTTCATTGACCACTTTATGCAATACTTTCAGATTCCAAAGATGTTAAAGAGAAGGATTTACCTACCACTGAAGAACTGGAGATGGAATTGGAAAATTTAGATATCAATGATGATGTCCTGGAGCTTGAGGGTGTGGATGAAGCAGAAGATCTCACAAAGAAACTTCTTGATGAGCAAGGTGATAATAATAATTAGTGAAATGGTTATATTCTTTGTCTACATATAAAATCTGCTTCTGTTTATTAATAAAGAGTGAGTCTAATGCAATAGTTACAAGCTCTGCTTTAAAACTTGTATCTTTAAACACACAGTGAGCTAGGTTCAGCAATGCTATGACAAATTAGAGCATGTGATTTCTGCCTTCTTGGTCACTTTTGCAGTGGAATTTGACACTCACCATTTCTTTCATGTGGCATGGAGATTCTACAACGTCATTCCAATTACTAGTGGGATATTCAACTCCTGGCCAGCAGGAGGAGGCAAAGAGCACCCCAGCAAACCTGTTAAGTGTAACTTCCCTTATCCATAATCCCCAGTCCTTCTCTTTGCCTTTGTCAATGGAGGATGTGCGAAGTCGGTGTCTGAAGAATTTAATCCTTTTAATGGGTACTTTTCCCTGCAAGCAAGGAATGTGGTCTAGCTGTGTCCACGTCAATCTCTTTAGTAAGAGTTGTGGTGGCTTTTAGCAGTTAGAAGGCGGCAAGGTAGTCTTTGCATTACTTCTAACATTATTGTTACCCCTGTTATAGAAAACCAGGGTTGGTTACTCTGTTTTTTCTTTTTTCTCCATGTCCCTGCCAGCGGTCAATTGAGGCTGACAGACTGGGAAGTTCTGTGTCTGCTCCACAGCAGAAGATCCAGGAGGGTAATTCTGTTTGTTTATATCCTTATTTAAACCCTTCCCTTGGCAGGTATAACTTTTACTTTCATCAGGGAAAGGGAGGACTTTTAAGGGTGACCAACTGGCACCTCCATTGCCCTCTTAGATGGGTCTGGAAACCTTAGTTATAGTCCAGGTTGGGGATATTGGTTATTTGAGCAGCTTGGATCTACCGCCATCTCCTTAAACAGGCTCCTGTTCACTCATTATTGGGTGTTTCCCTCTGACATAACTCAACAACCCTCATAGTTTTGTTTTCAGTTAAAAATGACATGGGTTTGAGGCTTTTATTTATTTGTGTGGACCCTTTTAATGGAGCATTTACACTCTAGCTCCTTTAGCTGGTATTTTCCTCATTTACAGCAGCGGCACCTCCGGCTTCAGTAGAGGAGGCTACCGCTGACTGTTATGCTTATATTAATATAACATCGATGTGCGTCATTATCTGATCTTGCGGTGGCTTCTCCAGCTAGTTGAGAGGAGACTAACGTTTTAGAAAATATTCTCTGGCAGTGCTATTTTAGGCAATCGCAATGAGCGCCAATACACTGACTGAAAGGTTTTCCCCATGAACCTGCAAGTCCCATGTTACGCTCCTGACGCAGCTCTCAGTTATGGCGCTTGCATAATACGGCGCTGGCTAATGCATGCTTCTTTATTAGTAAGATGCTAGATAGTGATGACAACATTTAAAGGGGTTTCTCTTGTTAAGTGTATCCAGTCCACGGATCATCCATTACTTATGGGATATTAACTCCTCCCCAACAGGAAGTGCAAGAGGATTCACCCAGCAGAGCTGCTATATAGCTCCTCCCCTAACTGCCATTACCAGTCATTCTCTTGCACCCAACGAATAGATAGGATGTGTGAGAGGACTGTGGTGATTTATACTTAGTTTCATACCTTCAATCAAAAGTTTGTTATTTTATAATAGCACCGGAGTGTGTTATTCCTTCTCTGATAGAATTTGAAGAAGAATCTACCTGAGTTTTTCTATGATTTTAGCCGGAGTAGTTAAGATCATATTGCTGTTTCTCGGCCATCTGAGGAGAGGTAAACTTCAGATCAGGGGACAGCGGGCAGATTAATCTGCAAAGAGGTATGTAGCAGCTTATTATTTTCTGACAATGGAATTGATGAGAAAATTCTGCCATACCGATATAATGTAAACTCAGCCTTAAATGCAGTAGCAGCAACTGGTATCAGGCTGTCATGTATGTATATTTTACACTTCAGTATTCTGGGGAATGGCACTTCACTGGAATTATACTGTATGCATAAAACTTTAGCCTAATTTGCAGGGACTAGCAACAGGCTTTTTAATAACACTCAATTTATTAATGTTAAACGTTTTTTGCTGGCATGTAAAATCGTTTAATTTTCTGAGGTACTGGGTGAAAAAATGTTTTTTCCACTTGGCAGTCGTTTTATTTAATTTATGACAGTTTACTGATCTCTCTCACTGTTATGTGTGAGGGGGAGGGGCCTTTTTTGGCGCTTTTGCTACGCATCAAAAAATTCAGTCAGAAGTTTATTGTCTTCCCTGCATGATCCGGTTCATCTCTACAGAACTCAGGGGTCTTCAAAACTTGTTTTGAGGGAGGTAATCACTCACAGCAGAGCTGTGAGATTGTAGTTGACTGTGATAAAAAAACGTTTATTTCTGTATTTTTTTTTTTTCTGCTATCAGGGTTAGTTATCCTTTGCTAATGGGAGCAATCCTTTGCTAAAATTGTGTTTTTTACAAAGATTTGATGCTATAACTTTTCAGTTTATTAATTTTCAACTGTCATAACTTTTTCTGTGCTTCTTATAGGCACAGTACGTTTTCATATTATAGTAAATTACTTGAAAAGTATTTCCAAGTTGCTAGTTTATTTGCTAGTGTGTTAAACATGTCTGATTCAGAGGAAGATATCTGTGCTATATGTGCTAAAGCCAAAGTGGAGCCCAATAGAAATTTATGTACTAACTGTATTGATGCTACTTTAAATAAAAGTCAATCTGTACAAATTGAACATATTTCACCAAACAACGAGGGGAGAGTTATGCCGACTAACTCGCCTCACGTGTCAGTACCTGCATCTCCCGCTCGGGAGGTGCGTGATATTGTAGCGCCGAGTACATCTGGGCGGCCATTACAAATCACATTACAGGATATGGCTACTGTTATGACTGAAGTTTTGGCTAAATTACCAGAACTAAGAGGTAAGCGTGATCACTCTGGGGTGAGAACAGAGTGCGCTGATAATATTAGGGCCATGTCAGACACTGCGTCACAATTTGCAGAACATGAGGACGGAGAGCTTCATTCTGCGGGTGACGGTTCTGATCCAAACAAACTGGATTCAGATATTTAAAATTTTAAATTTAAGCTGGAAAACCTCCGTGTATTACTAGGGGAGGTGTTAGCGGCTCTGAATGATTGTAACACAGTTGCAATACCAGAGAAAATGTGTAGGTTGGATAAATATTTTGCGGTACCGGCGAGTACTGACATTTTTCCTATACCTAAGAGACTTACTGAAATTGTTACTAAGGAGTGGGATAGACCCGGTGTGCCGTTCTCACCCCCTCCGATATTTAGAAAGATGTTTCCAATAGACGCCACCACACGGGACTTATGGCAAATGGTCCCTAAGGTGGAGGGAGCAGTTTCTACTTTAGCTAAGCGTACCACTATCCCGGTGGAGGATAGCTGTGCCTTTTCAGATCCAATGGATAAAAAGTTAGAGGGTTACCTTAAGAAAATGTTTGTTCAACAAGGTTTTATATTGCAACCTCTTGCATGCATTGCGCCTGTCACGGCTGCAGCAGCATTTTGGTTTGAGTCTCTGGAAGAGACACTTGAATCAGCTCCATTAGATGAGATTACACACAAGCTTAAAGCCCTTAAGTTAGCTAACTCATTTATTTCAGATGCCGTAGTACATTTAACTAAACTTACGGCTAAGAATTCCGGATTCGCCATTCAGGCACGCAGAGCACTGTGGCTAAAATCCTGGTCAGCTGACGTTACTTCTAAATCTAAATTGCTTAATATACCTTTCAAAGGGCAGACCTTATTCGGGCCCGGGTTGAAAGAAATTATCGCTGACATTACAGGAGGTAAAGGCCATGCCCTGCCTCAAGACAGAGCCAAACCTAAGGCTAGACAGTCTAATTTTCGTTCCTTTCGTAATTTCAAAGCTGGAGCAGCATCAACTTCCTCTGCACCAAAACAGGAAGGAGCTGTTGCTCGCTACAGACAAGGCTGGAGACCTAACCAGTCCTGGAACAAGGGCAAGCAGGCCAGGAAACCTGCTGCTGCCCCTAAGACAGCATGAATCGAGGGCCCCCGATCCGGGAACGGATCTAGTGGGGGGCAGACTTTCTCTCTTCGCCCAGGCTTGGGCAAGAGATGTCCAGGATCCCTGGGCGTTAGAGATCATATCTCAGGGATACCTTCTAGACTTCAAATTCTCTCCCCCAAGAGGGAGATTTCATCTGTCAAGGTTGTCAACAAACCAAATAAAGAAAGAGGCGTTTCTACGCTGCGTACAAGATCTTTTATTAATGGGAGTGATCCATCCGGTTCCGCGGTCGGAACAAGGACAAGGGTTTTACTCAAATCTGTTTGTGGTTCCCAAAAAAGAGGGAACTTTCAGGCCAATCTTGGATTTAAAGATCCTAAACAAATTCCTAAGAGTTCCATCGTTCAAAATGGAAACTATTCGGACAATTTTACCCATGATCCAAAAGGGTCAGTACATGACCACAGTGGATTTAAAGGATGCTTACCTTCACATACCGATTCACAAAGATCATTACCGGTATCTAAGGTTTGCCTTTCTAGACAGGCATTACCAGTTTGTAGCTCTTCCATTCGGATTGGCTACGGCTCCGAGAATCTTCACAAAGGTTCTGGGTGCTCTTCTGGCGGTACTAAGACCGCGAGGAATTTCGGTAGCTCCGTACCTAGACGACATTCTGATACAATCTTCAAGCTTTCAAACTGCCAAGTCTCATACAGAGTTAGTACTGGCATTTCTAAGGTCGCATGGATGGAAGGTGAACGAAAAGAAGAGTTCTCTCTTTCCACTCACAAGAGTTCCCTTCTTGGGGACTCTTATAGATTCTGTAGAAATGAAGATTTACCTGACAGAAGACAGGTTAACAAAGCTTCAAAATGCATGCCGTGTCCTTCATTCCATTCAACACCCGTCAGTAGCTCAATGCATGGAGGTGATCGGCTTAATGGTAGCAGCAATGGACATAGTACCCTTTGCACGCCTACATCTCAGACCGCTGCAATTGTGCATGCTAAGTCAGTGGAATGGGGATTACTCAGACTTGTCCCCTACTCTGAATCTGGATCAAGAGACCAGAAATTCTCTTCTATGGTGGCTTTCTCGGCCACATCTGTCCAGGGGGATGCCATTCAGCAGGCCGGACTGGACAATTGTAACAACAGACGCCAGCCTACTAGGTTGGGGCGCTGTCTGGAATTCTCTGAAGGCTCAGGGACAATGGAATCAGGAGGAGAGTCTCCTACCAATAAACATTCTGGAATTGAGAGCAGTTCTCAATGCCCTTCTGGCTTGGCCCCAGTTAACAACTCGGGGGTTCATCAGGTTTCAGTCGGACAACATCACGACTGTAGCTTACATCAACCATCAGGGAGGGACAAGAAGCTCCCTAGCAATGATGGAAGTATCAAAGATAATTCGCTGGGCAGAGTCTCACTCTTGCCACCTGTCAGCAATCCACATCCCGGGAGTGGAGAACTGGGAGGCGGATTTCTTAAGTCGTCAGACTTTTCATCCGGGGGAGTGGGAACTTCATCCGGAGGTCTTTGCCCAAATACTTCGACGTTGGGGCAAACCAGAGATAGATCTCATGGCGTCTCGACAGAACGCCAAGCTTCCTCGTTACGGGTCCAGATCCAGGGATCTGGGAGCGGTTCTGATAGATGCTTTGACAGCACCTTGGACCTTCGGGATGGCTTATGTGTTTCCACCCTTCCCGATGCTTCCTCGATTGATTGCCAGAATCAAACAGGAGAGAGCATCAGTGATTCTAATAGCGCCTGCATGGCCACGCAGGACTTGGTATGCAGATCTAGTGGACATGTCATCCTGTCCACCTTGGTCGCTACCTCTGAAACAGGACCTTCTGATCCAGGGTCCCTTCAAACATCAAAATCTAATTTCTCTGAAGCTGACTGCTTGGAAATTGAATGCTTGATTTTATCAAAACGTGGTTTTTCTGAGTCAGTTATTGATACCTTAATACAGGCTAGGAAGCCTGTTACCAGAAAGATTTACCATAAGATATGGCGCAAATACTTATATTGTTGCGAATCCAAGAGTTACTCATGGAGTAAGGTTAGGATTCCGAGGATATTGTCTTTTCTACAAGAAGGTTTAGAAAAGGGTTTATCCGCTAGTTCCTTAAATGGACAGATTTCAGCTCTGTCCATTCTTTTACACAAACGTCTGTCAGAAGTTCCGGACGTTCAAGCTTTTTGTCAGGCTTTAGCTAGGATCAAGCCTGTGTTTAAAACTGTTGCTCCACCATGGAGTTTGAACTTAGTTCTTAATGTTTTACAGGGGGTTCCGTTTGAACCCCTTCATTCCATTGATATCAAGTTGTTATCTTGGAAAGTTCTGTTTTTAATGGCGATTTCCTCGGCTCGAAGAGTCTCTGAGTTATCTGCCTTACATTGTGATTCTCCTTATCTGATTTTTCATTCAGACAAGGTAGTTCTGCGTACTAAACCTGGGTTCCTACCTAAGGTGGTCACTAACAGGAATATCAATCAAGAGATTGTGGTTCCATCTTTGTGTCCTAATCCTTCTTCGAAAAAGGAACATCTGCTACACAATCTAGATGTAGTCCGTGCCCTGAAATTTTATCTACAGGCAACTAAGGATTTTCGACAAACGTCTTCCCTGTTTGTCGTTTATTCTGGTCAGAGGAGAGGTCAAAAAGCTTCGGCTACCTCTCTCTCCTTTTGGCTTCGTAGCATAATACGGTTAGCCTATGAGACTGCTGGACAGCAGCCTCCTGAAAGAATTACAGCACATTCTACTAGAGCTGTGGCTTCCACTTGGGCCTTTAAGAATGAGGCTTCTGTTGAACAGATTTGCAAGGCTGCAACTTGGTCTTCTCTTCATACTTTTTCCAAATTTTACAAATTTGACACTTTTGCTTCTTCGGAGGCTGTTTTTGGGAGAAAGGTTCTTCAGGCAGTGGTTCCTTCCGTATAAAGAGCCTGCCTGTCCCTCCCGTCATCCGTGTACTTTAGCTTTGGTATTGGTATCCCATAAGTAATGGATGATCCGTGGACTGGATACACTTAACAAGAGAAAACATAATTTATGCTTACCTGATAAATTTATTTCTCTTGTAGTGTATCCAGTCCACGGCCCTCCCTGTCACTTTAAGGCAGGTAATTTTTCCATTAAACTACAGTCACCACTGCACCCTATGGTTTTCCTTTCTCTGCATGTTTTCGGTCGAATGACTGGTAATGGCAGTTAGGGGAGGAGCTATATAGCAGCTCTGCTGGGTGAATCCTCTTGCACTTCCTGTTGGGGAGGAGTTAATATCCCATAAGTAATGGATGATCCGTGGACTGGATACACTACAAGAGAAATAAATTTATCAGGTAAGCATAAATTATGTTTTTTCCCTCATCTGTTATCGAGTTAATAATTTACAGGGGTCTCGCTGGTGCACTAAGCTTCATTTGTTTTAGCTTTTGTGTCAGCTCAATTTTATTATATGCGGCTATGTACCTTTATCCTCATAATAAAAGATCGCCATTGTCGGCGGATAATATGGCGCAGCTAGTCAGCTATGCAGTGGAGGAGCCGTGAGCATTTGCTCTGCTGTATAGGAGGCGTATGGTCTGTTTTTTCAGAGTTGTGAGCGTTGGGCTTTATACAGAATAATTGTGTTTCTTTTGTTCCAACCTCGTCTACATAGTAAGTGAGATCCGCTTCGGCGGACATACATTTCTGTTGGCACCATTTTGGAAATAGCTTTTCTATTTCCCACTATGGGCAGGGAGGTTTGCGGTTTGACCGCATTTTAGATGTCTTCATCATGTAATGTGAAGTACGATCTCTATGTGAGCCTCATTTAAACCTATTCAGCCTAGACCTTCATAGAGGTTTATTCCCCTCCTAAGGTGTTTTATATCAGTTTTTTATGTGTACTGATAATACTGCCTCTAGGATATGAGGGATGAGGTTTTTTTTTTTATTATGGGAGTGTTTATTATAATAAATCGTATATCCTACAATTTTTTTTTTCATGATTTATTTTCTCATATTAAATACTGTGTTTTTACTAGTATTTGTCGCCATCTGGTGGCAATTTATTGCTAATGCATGCTCCTTTATTATATTGTCATGTATTAAGGTGCATTACATTTCCTTCTCATTCTGTGGATAAATCTTGAGGGTCTCTCATGATTAATCTCTTTATCTGTTCTATTTAGCAGGGATTTATATATTATTTCTCCAACATTGGTGTGTCCGGTCCACGGTGTCATCCATTACTTGTGGGATATTCTCCTCCCCCACAGGGAAAGGCAAGGAGAGCACACAGCAATAGCTGTCCATATAGTCCCTCCCAGGCTCCGCCCCCCCAGTCATTCTCCTTGCCGCTCTGAACAAGTAGCATCTCCTCTGGGATGGTGAGGAGTTTGTGGTGTTTAGTTGTAGTTTTTTTATTCTTCTATCAAGAGTTTGTTATTTTAAAATAGTGCTGGTATGTACTATTTACTCTGAAACAGAAAAGGATGAAGATTTCTGTTTGTGAGAGGATTATGATTTTAGCAGCAGTTACTAAAATCGTTTGCTGTTTCCACACAGGACTGTTGAGATGAGATAACTTCAGTTGGGGGAAACAGTTAGCAGACTTTTCTGCTCAAGGTATGTCTAGCCATATTTCTAACAAGACTGTGTAATGCTGGAAGGCTGTCATTTCCCCTCATGGGGACCGGTAAGCCATTTTCTTAGTCTCAAACAGAATAAAGGGCTTAATATGGGCTATAAAACTGGTAGACACTTTTAGGGGCTAAATCGATTGCTTTATTTAAGTATTATATGCAGTTTGAAGTTGTATTTCACACTTTTATAACATTGGGGAACGTTTTTAGCACCAGGCACTTGTTAAGACACCTTCCCAGTCAGGAAGGGCCTTTCTCTGTAGTAGGCAGAGCCTCATTTTCGCGCCATTACTGTGCAGTTAATTTTGAGTTCAGTACATGCAGCTGCATGTGTGAGGGTCTGGAATCCACTAAAAACGTTCCTAGAAGGCTTCATTTTGTATTATATACCCCCTGGGATTGGTGAAGTTGCAGCAAAGGCTGTGGCTGGGACTGTAAGGGGGTTAAAATTAAAAACGGCTCCGGTTTGCACATTTTAAGGGTTAACAGCTTGAAAATTGGGGTGCAATACTTTGAATGTATTAAGACACTGTGGTGAAAATTTGGTAAAGATTGGATAATTCCTTCATAGTTTTTCACATATTCAGTAATAAAGTGTGCCCTGTTTAACATTTAAGGAGACAGTAACGGTTTTGTTTTAAAACGGTTTTTGTGCTTTATTAACCAGTTTAAGCCTGTTTAACATGTCTGTACCTTCATGTTCTGTATGTATGGTAGCCAATGTGGTTCCCCCTTCAAATATAGTGTGATAATTGTGCCATTGCGTCCAAACAAAGTAAGGACAGAACTGTCACAAAAGTTGTAAAGTTGCCCAGGATGATTCCTCAGATGAAGGAAGTAGACATAGTTCTACATCATCTTCTTCTGTGTCTATACCAGTTATGCCCGCGCAGGCGACCCCTAGTACTTCTAGCGCGCCAATGCTTGTTACTATGCAGCAATTGACGGCAGTAATGGATAACTCCATAGCTAATATTTTATCCAAAATGCCAGCATTTCAGAGAAAGCGCGATTGCTCTGTTTTAAACACTGTAGAGCAGGAGGGCGCTGATGATAATTTTTCTGTCATACCCTCACACCAATCTGAAGTGGCAGTGAGGGAGGGTTTGTCAGATGGGGAAATTTCTGATACAGGAAGAATTTCTCAGCAGGCAGAACCTGATGTTGTGACATTTAAATTTAAATTAGAGCATCTCCGCGCATTACTTAAGGAGGTGCTATCTACTCTGGATGATTGTGACAATCTGGTCAACCCAGAAAAATTGTGCAAGATGGACAGTTCCTTGAGGTCCCGGTGCACCCTGATGCTTTTCCGATACCTAAACGGGTGGCGGACATAGTGAATAAGGAGTGGGAGAAGCCAGGCATACCGTTTGTCCCTCCTCCTATATTTAAGAAATTGTTCCCTATGGTCGACCCCAGGAAGGACACATGGCAAACAGTCCCTAAGGTCGAGGGGGAGTTTTCTACTCTAGCCAAGCGCACAACCATTCCTATTGAGGACAATTGTGCTTTCAAAGATCCTATGGATAAAAAATTGGAGGGTTTGCTTAAAAAGATTTTTGTACAGCAAGGTTACCTCCTTCAACCTATTTCGTGCATTATTCCTGTCACTACAGAGGCGTGGTTCTGGTTCGAGGAACTGGAAAAGTCGCTCAGTAGGGAGACTCCGTATGAGGAAGTCATGGACAGAATTTACGCACTTAAGTTAGCTAATTCCTTTATTTTAGACGCCGCTTTGCAGTTAGCGAGGTTAGCGGCAAAAAAATTCAGGGTTTACAATTGTGGCGCGCAGAGCGCTCTGGCTAAAGTCTTGGTCGGCGGATGTATCTTCCAAGACAAAATTGCTTAATACCCCTTTCAAAGGTAAGACCCCTTTTGGGCCAGAATTGAAAGAGATTATTTCAGTCATCACTGGGGGAAAGGGCCATGCCCTCCCACAAGATAAACCTTTCAAGGCTAAGAATAAGTCCAATTTTCGTTCCTTTCGTAATTTCAGGAACGGACCGGCTTCCAACTCGGCAGCCTCTAGACAAGAGGGTAACGCTTCCCAGACTAAACCAGCTTGGAAATCAATGCAAGGCTGGAACAAGGGTAAACAGGCCAAGAAACCTGCTGCTGCTACCAAGACAGCATGAAGAGGTAGCCCCCGATCCAGAACCGGATCTAGTAGGGGGCAGACTCTCTCTCTTTGCTCAGGCTTGGGCAAGAGATGTTCAGGATCCCTGGGCACTAGAAATAGTCTCTCAGGGTTATCTTCTAGAATTCAAGGAACTACCCCCAAGGGGAAGGTTCCACATGTCTCACTTATCTTCAAACCAAGTAAAGAGACAGGCATTCTTACATTGTGTAGAAGACCTGTTAAAGATGGGAGTGATACTCCCAGTTCCAACTGTGGAACAAGGTCAGGGGTTTTACTCAAATCTGTTTGTAGTTCCCAAAAAAAGAGGGAACTTTCAGACCAATTCTGGATTTAAAAATTCTAAACAAATTTCTCAGAGTGCCATCATTCAAAATGGAAACTATTCGAACGATTTTACCTACAATCCAGGAGGGTCAATTTATGACTACCGTGGATCTAAAGGATGCGTATCTGCATATTCCTATCCACAAAGATCATCATCAGTTCCTAAGGTTCGCCTTTCTGGACAAACATTACCTATTGTGGCTCTCCCATTCGGACTAGCCACTGCTCCAAGGATTTTCACAAAGGTGCTCGGGTCCCTTCTAGCGGTTCTAAGACCCAGGGGCATTGCAGTGGCACATTACTTGGACGACATCCTAATTCAAGCGTCGTCTCTTTCAAAGACAAAGGCTCACACAGACATTGTTCTAGCCTTTCTCAGATCTCACGGGTGGTAGGTGAACATAGAAAAAAGTTCCCCGTCTCCGTCAACAAGAGTCCCTTTCTTGGGAACAATAATAGATTCTTTAGAAATGAAGATTTTCCTGACAGATGTCAGAGAGTCAAAGCTTCTAAACGCTTGTCAAGTTCTTCACTCTGGAGTTATAAAAAGTAGTTGAGAGGAGCGCTAGACTCAGCCCACTTAGCCAACCTCTGGTACTGCCTCCTTCCTAGGTAGTTAAAAAAATAAAAGATTCTAAATGTGTGTAGTGTAGGTGTTTGCTGAAACATTGTATCGTTGGTTTATCAACCCACTGCTAGGTATTTTGCTGAAACATTGTATCGTTGGTTTATCAACCCACTGCTAGGTATACTTAGTGAGTTCTTCACTCTGTTCTACGGCCTTCCATAGCTCAGTGCATGGAAGTAGTAGGGTTGATGGTTGCAGCAATGGACATAGTTCCTTTTGCGCGAATTCATCTAAGACCATTACAACTGTGCATGCTCAAACAGTGGAATGGGGACTATACAGACTTGTCTCCAGTGATTCAAGTAGATCAGAAGACCAGAGACTCACTCCGTTGGTGGCTGACTCAGGATCACCTGTCCCAGGGAATGAGCTTACGCAGACCAGAGTGGGTCATTGTCACGACCGACGCCAGTCTATTAGGCTGGGGCGCGGTCTGGGATTCCCTGAAAGCTCAGGGTCTATGGTCTCGGGAAGAGTCTCTTCTCCCGATAAACATCCTGGAACTGAGAGCGATATTCAATGCTCTCCGGTCTTGGCCTCAACTAGCAAAGGCCAGATTCATAAGATTCCAATCAGACAACATGACGACTGTTGCTTACTTCAACCATCAGGGGGGAACAAGGAGTTCCCTGGCGATGAGAGAGGTGACCAAGATCATCAAATGGGCGGAGGATCACTCCTACCACCTGTCTGCGATCCACATCCCAGGAGTGGAAAACTGGGAGGCGGATTATCTGAGTCGTCAGACCTTTCATCCGGGGGAGTGGGAACTCCACCCGGAGGTGTTTGCCCAGTTGACCCAATTATGGGGCATTCCAGACATGGATCTGATGGCGTCTCATCAGAACTTCAAGGTTCCTTGCTACGGGTCCAGATCCAGGGATCCCAAGGCGACTCTAGTGGATGCATTAGTGGCGCCTTGGACTTTCAACCTAGCTTATGCGTTTCCACCGTTCCTTCTCATTCCCAGGCTGGTAGCCACGATCAAACAGGAGAAGGCCTCGGTGATTTTGATAGCTCCTGCGTGGCCACGCAGGACTTGGTATGCAGACCTGGTGAATATGTCATCGGCTCCACCATGGAAGCTACCTTTGAGACAGGATCTTCTAGTACAAGGTCCATTCGAACATCCAAATCTAGTTTCTCTCCAGCTGACTGCTTGGAAATTGAACGCTTGATTTTGTCTAAGCGTGGGTTTTTGGATTCTGTGATAGATACTCTGGTACAAGCCAGAAAACCTGTGACTAGAAAGATTACCATAAAATATGGAAAAGATATATCTGTTGGTGTGAATCCAAGGGATTCTCATGGAGTAAGATTAAAATTCCTAGGATCCTTTCCTTTCTCCAAGAAGGTTTGGATAAGGGATTATCAGCGAGTTCTCTAAAAGGACAGATTTCTGCTTTATCTGTCTTGTTACACAAACGACTGGCAGCTGTGCCAGATGTTCAAGCTTTTGTTCAGGCTTTGGTCAGGATCAAGCCTGTTTACAGACCCTTGACTCCTCCCTGGAGTCTAAATTTGGTTCTTTCAGTTCTTCAAGGGGTTCCGTTTGAACCCTTACATTCCATAGATATCAAGTTGTTATCTTGGAAAGTTCTGTTTTTGGTTGCTATTCTTCTGCTAGAAGAGTTTCTGAATTATCTGCTCTGCAGTGTAATCCGCCCTATCTGGTGTTCCATTCAGATAAGGTTGTTTTGCGTACTAAACCTGGTTTCCTTCCAAAGGTTGTTTCCAACAAGAATATTAACCAGGAAATAGTTGTGCCTTCTTTGTGTCCGAATCCAGTTTCAAAGAAGGAACGCTTGTTACACAATTTAGATGTAGTCCGTGCTTTAAAGTTCTATTTAGAAGCAACAAAGGATTTCAGACAAACGTCTTCTCTGTTTGTAGTTTATTCTGGCAAGAGGAGAGGTCAAAAAAGCTACTGCTACCTCTCTTTCCTTTTGGCTGAAAAGCATCATACGATTGGCTTACGAGACTGCCGGACGGCAGCCTCCTGAACGAATCACAGCTCACTCTACTAGGGCTGTGGCTTCCACATGGGCCTTCAAGAACGAGGCTTCTGTTGATCAGATATGTAAGGCAGCGACCTGGTCTTCTCTGCACACTTTGTCCAAATTCTACAAATTTGATACTTTTGCTTCTTCGGAGGCTATTTTTGGGAGAAAGGTTTTGCAAGCCGTGGTGCCTTCTGTTTAGGTAACCTGATTTGCTCCCTCCCTTCATCCGTGTCCTAAAGCTTTGGTATTGGTTCCCACAAGTAATGGATGACACCGTGGACCGGACACACCAATGTTGGAGAAAACAGAATTTATGCTTACCTGATAAATTACTTTCTCCAACGGTGTGTCCGGTCCACGGCCCGCCCTGGTTTTTTAATCAGGTTTGAAGAATTTCTTTCTCTATACACTACAGTCACCACGGCACACAATAGTTTCTCCTTTTTTTCTCCTAGCCGTCGGTCGAATGACTGGGGGGGCGGAGCCTGGGAGGGACTATATGGACAGCTCTTGCTGTGTGCTCGCCTTGCCTTTCCCTGTGGGGGAGGAGAATATCCCACAAGTAATGGATGACACCGTGGACCGGACACACCGTTGGAGAAAGTAATTTATCAGGTAAGCATAAATTCTGTTTTATACCCACCTACTGGTGATTACAAATTTCTATTACAGTTTGTGCATTGTAACTGTTTGCTTTAAGATTGTCACCATGTTCATGTTTTATCCCTTTCCTTTTTAAGTATAGGTATATACTGGGCATTGTTATCAATGTGATGCCCAATTATCCTGTCTCACATTCCTGTATATTTTAGGGATTATTTCCATCCTCATGGTTTATCCCTATCTTTCTACAGTACAGTTTAATCAGACTATGTTTTAAAAATTAGGTTTACTTATATTATCCTTCTTTTCTACAGTAGAATATATAATTACTATGTTATAAGCACTAGAAATGCTTATTTTACCTTGTTTCTGTTGTGCATATTTAAGACATAATTAGGGAAATATTAATATTTACATGATTTATTTTCCTCCTACCATGGAAATATCTTCTGGATATAGTCTTTTGTCGGCTTATCTTTCCTGTTGAACATATATATATATCTATTGTCTTAGGGATTATCCATGTTCGTGTTTTAATTATTTTTGTTTTTTCCTGCTATATACGGGAGATTTGTTATTAATCTGCCCACTTGTGATTCAGTTAGTAAGTCTCCAAACTACAAGCTGGATTCCTTTTTTTAACCCTAGCTATCCTTACAGCTGTGTATTCAGCGGTGCTATGGCATTTAGGGGAAGTCTGCGTAAAGTAGGCTATAGTATATAAGTGAGTCATTATGACTATCTCATTTTAGTATGGGTTTAGGGATTATCAACATGTATTTGATTTATCTCTATCCTGATTCATTATGATTCAGTATAGGTATATACTGTTATTGTAATAAGCATCATAATTGCTTGATACATTTTAAATGTATGCTCTAGGGATTCTTAATCTTTCTTTGTCCCTTTCCTACTGTAGATGATTACTTAATTTTGGACTTAGCCTCTTCTCCTCAAATCTTACAGGGGTTTGATGGGGCTCTTCTGGCAGTAGCCAGATGTTAAGGAATTACGGTGGCATCTGTCCTGGACTATATCTTGGTTCAGGTGCCTTCTTTTCTTTTTGTAAGATAGTATTGTCTATTCTACGTTCCCACGGGTGGAAAGTGAATCTGGAGAAGCATTCCCTGGTGCCAGACACCAGGGTGTGTTTCTTAGGAACGATTATAGATTCTCTGTCTATGAAGATTTTGCTGACGAAGGTTAGAAAATCCAAAGTCTTCTGGTGGCTCAGTAGTGGAACAGTGGAAAGTCACTGGGATACAACATGAGAGGCCAGAGTTCAAGACCCCATGGGGGCATGACAGTATCCCCTTCCCAAGGCTGACCTCTGGGCGGCTTTAGCTTTCTCATAGACTTGTAGGTCTTTAAAGCAAATGATGGCTTCATCAGAGGCTTAAACTTCTGACTTTCTGCCTGTCACTTCAGTCCTCAACCTGTCCATCTGTGGCTCAGTGTATGGATGTAATTGGTCTGATGTTCCTTAGCAATGAAGGAGGTGACTCTCATTCTCCAGTGGGTAGAGTCTCACGATTGTCTCCTCTCTGCTTTCCGCATCCCAGGGGTGCACAACTGAGAGGTGGTTTTTCTCAGCAGGCAGACTTTTCATTCTGGAGGTGAGCTCTCCACCCAGAGGTTTTCAATTGATAACTCTCAGGTGGGGGGTTCCAGAGTTGAATCTGTTGGCGTCTCATCAATATGCCAACCTTCCAAAGTACGGTTTAAGGTCGAGAAATCCTCAGGCCGCTGTTTCCTCTGTTTGCTCTCCTTCCACAAGTCATTGCTCGTATTAAACAGGAGAGAGTATCGGTAATTCTAATAGCTCCTGCATGGCCTCGCAGGATCTGGCTCGTGGATCTGGTAAGGATGTCATCTCTTCCTCCTTGGAGGTTACAGCTGAAAAAGGACCTTTTTTAATTTAGGGTCCATTCCTCCATCCAAACCTGGATTCTCTGAAGCTGACTGTTCTGAGATTGAACCCCTAGTTCTGTATAGATGTGGTTTTCTGAAGCAGTCATTGATACTATGCTTCAGACTCACAAACCTGTTACTCGCAAGATTTACCATAAGGTATGGCGTAAATATCTTTATTGGTGTGAATCTAAGGGTTTCTCCTGGAGCAGGGTGAGGATTCCTCGTATTTTATCTTTTCTTCAGGATGGCCTGGAGAAAGATTTGCCAGTCTGTACTCTAAAGGGTCAGATTTCTGCACCATCTATTCTTTTGCCAGATGTTCAAGCTTTTGTTTAGGCCCTGGTCAGAATCAGGCCTGTGTTTAAACCTGTTGCTCCTCCTTGGAGCCTTAATCTTGTTCTTAAAGTTCTTCAAGATGCTCCGTTTGAGCCAATGCATTTGTTGATATAAAATTATCTTGTAAGGTTTTTTCTCTTGTTAAGTGTGTTCAGTCCACGGGTCATCCATTACTTATGGGATATATTCTCCTTCCCAACAGGAAGTTGAAAGAGGATCACCCAAGCAGAGCTGCTATATAGCTCCACCCCTCACATGTCATATCCAGTCATTCTCTTGCAAGTCTCAACAAAGGAGGTTGTGAGAGGAGACAGGAGTAACATTCTTCAATCAAAAGTTTATTATTTTAAAATAGCACCGGAGTGTGCTGTTTGTTCTCTCAGTCAGTATTTAGAAGAAGAATCTGCCTGCGTTTTTTCTATGATCTTAGCAGACGTAACTAAGATCCACTGGCTGTTCTCGCACATTCTGAGGAGTGGGGTACTTTCAGAGAAGGGAATAGCATGCGGGGCCCCCCGCAAATGAGGTATGTGCAGTAAAATATTTTCTAGGAATGGAATTGACTATGAAAACACTGCTGTTACCCATATGACGTAAGTACAGCCTTTAATGCAGTAGTAGCGACTGGTATCAGGCTGATAAATGTATGCGCAGTTGAGTTATTTTCTAGGGACTAGAATTTAACTTTAAATACTGTTAGTACTGAAATAAATGTGTGAGCCTTAACTGCAGTAGAAGCGACTGGTAGCAGGCTTAGTAATAACTTTACACAGCATCTGAAATGTTGTTTTTTAAAACGTTTACTGGCATGTTATTCGTTTTGTGAGGTACTTTGGTGATAAATCTTTTTGGGCATGATTTTTTTCCACATGGCTAATGTATTTCATAGACACCGTTATATCAGGTCTCCCACTGTTGTGATATGAGTGGGAGGGACCTTTTTTTAGCGCCTTGTTGCGCAGTTAAAATTCTAGCACAGTCTTCCTGCTTCTTCCTCTTTGATCCAGGACGTCTCCAGAGAGCTCAGGGGTCTTCAAAATTCATTTTTGAGGGAGGTAATCAGTCACAGCAGACCTGTGACAGTGTATTTGACTGTGAGAAAAGCGTTAAATCTTAAATTGATTATCCGTTTTGGGTATTGAGGGGTTAATCATCCTTTTGCTAATGGGTGCAATCCTCTGCTAATTTCATACATTTACTGTTTAAAATTGGTTGCTATAACCGTATTAGTTCGTTGTTATTTCAACTGTGACAGTTTTTTTGTGTTTTTAAAAGCGCTGCAGCGTTTTTTATATTGCTTGTAAACTTATTGAAAGAAATTTCCAAGCTTGATAGCTTCATTGCTAGTCTGTTTAAACATGTCTTACACAGATGAATCTGCTTGCTCATTATGTTTAAAGGCCAATGTGGAGCCCAATAGAAATATGTGTACCAATTGTATTGATGTTACTTTAAATAAAAGTCTGTCTTTACCGGTAAAGAAATTATCACCAGACAACGAGGGGGAAGTTATGCCGCCTAACTCTCCTCACGTGTCAGTACCTTTGCCTCCCGCTCAGGAGGTGCGTGAGATTGTGGCGCCAAGCACATCAAGGCACTTACAAATCACTTTACAAGATATGGCTAATGTTATGAAAGAAGTATTATCTAATTTGCCTGAGTTAAGAGGCAAGCGCGATAGCTCTGGGTTAAGGACAGAGCGCGCTGATGATATGAGGGCCATGTCTGACACTGCGTCACAATTTGCAGAACATGAGGACGGAGAGCTTCATTCTGTGGGTGACGGATCTGATCCAGGGAGACCGGATTCAGACATTTCAAATTTTAAATTTAAGCTTGAGAACCTCCGTGTATTACTAGGGGAGGTATTAGCGGCTCTGAATGATTGCGACACGGTTGCAATCCCAGAGAAATTATGTAGGCTGGATAAATACTATGCGGTACCGGTGTGTACTGACGTTTCTCCTGTTAAGTGTGGTCAGTCCACGGGTCATCATTACTTCTGGGATATTAACTCCTCCCCAACAGGAAGTGCAAGAGGATCACCCAGCAGAGCTGCTATATAGCTCCTCCCCTCTACGTCACACCCAGTCATTCTCTTGCACCCAACGAATAGATAGGATGTGTGAGAGGACTGTGGTGATTATACTTAGTTTTATACCTTCAATCAAAAGTTTGTTATTTTATAACAGCACCGGAGTGTGTTGTTCCTTCTCTGGTAGAATTTGAAGAAGAATCTACCTGAGTTTTTTTGTATGATTTTAGCCGGCGTAGTTAAGATCATATTGCTGTTCTCGGCCATCTGAGGAGTGAGGTAAACTTCAGATCAGGGGACAGCGGGCAGGTTAACCTGCAAAGAGGTATGTAGCAGCATATTATTTTCTGAGAATGGAATTGACTGAGAAAATTCTGCCATACCGATATAATGTAAGCTCAGCCTTAAATGCAGTAGTAGCAACTGGTATCAGGCTGTCATGTATGTATATTTACACTTCAGTATTCTGGGGAATGGCACTTCACTGGGATAATACTGTATGCATAAGACTTTAGCCTAATTTGCAGTGACTAGCAATAGGCTTTCTAATGACATTTCATTTATTTGATGTTAAACGTTTTTGCTGGCATGTTAAATCATTTAATTATCTGAGGTACTGGGTGAAAAATTGTTTTGGGCACTGTTTCTCTTGTTAAGTGTATCCAGTCCACGGATCATCCATTACTTATGGGATATATTCTCCTTCCCAACAGGAAGCTGCAAGAGTCCACCCACAGCAAAGCTGCTATATAGCTCCTCCCCTAACTGCCATTACCAGTCATTCTCTTGCAAGTCTCAACATAGATAGGAGGTCGTGAGAGTCTGTGGTTTTTTATACTTAGTTTATTTCTTCAATCAAAAGTTTGTTATTTTTAAATGGCACCGGAGTGTGCTGTTTATCTCAGGCAGTATTTGGAAGAAGAATCTGCCTGCGTTTTTTCTATGATCTTAGCAGACGTAACTAAGATCCAGTTGCTGTTCTCACACATTCTGAGGAGTAAGGTACTTCAGAGGGGGAATGGCGTGCAGGTTTTCCTGCAAATAAGGTATGTGCAGTAAAATATTTTTCTAAGGAATGGAATTGACTAAGAAAATACTGCTGATACCGAAGTAATGTAAGTACAGCCTTTAAATGCAGTGAAAGCGACTGGTACCAGGCTGATTGATAGAGATATATGCTAAGGCAGGGGTCAACAACCTTGGGCCCCCAGATGTTTTGGAACTACATTTCCCATGATGCTCAGACAGCCTAAAGAGTGCCTCAGCATCTTGGGAAATGTAGTTTCAAAACATCTGGGGGCCCAAGGTTGGTGACCCCTGAGCTAAGGTATGTGCAGTAATATATTTTTCTAAGGAATGGAATTGACTAAGAAAATACTGCTGATACCGAAGTAATGTAAGTAAAGCCTTAAATGCAGTGATAGCGACTGGATCAGGCTTATTAATAGACATACATACTCTTATAAGAATGTGTTTTAAAACGTTTGCTGGCATGTTTAATCGTTTTTTAACATATGTTTGGTGATAAAACTTATTGGGGCCTAATTTTTCCACATGGCTGGCTTAAATTTTGCATAGAAACAGTTATAGGGAAGGTAATCCACAGCTCAGCTGTGGCAGTTTTGTTGTGTCTGTTTAAAAAAATGTCGGTTTTTTTTTTTATCTGTTTTTTGCATTAAGGGGTTAATCATCCATTTGCAAGTGGGTGCAATGCTCTGTTAACTTATTACATGTACTGTAAAAATGTCGTTTGATTTACTGCCTTTTTTCACTGTTTTTCAAATTTTGACAAAATTTGTTTCTCTTAAAGGCACAGTAACGTTTGTTATATTTGCTTGTTAACTTGATTTAAAGTGTTTTCCAAGCTTACTAGTCTCTTTATTAGTTCTAACATGTCTAACATAGAGGAGGCTCTGTGTTTATTATGTTTAAAGCCATGGTGGAACCCCATCTTAGAATGTGTACCAGATGTACTGATTTCATGTTAAACAATAAAGATCATTTTTTGTATTTAAAAACATTATCACCAGAGGATTCTGTCGAGGGGGAAGTTATGCCGACTAACTCTCCCCACGTGTCAGACCCTTTGACTCCCGCTTTAGGGACTCACGCTCAAATGGCGCCAAGTACATCAAGGGCACCCATAGCGTTTATTTTACCAGAGGATTCTGTCGAGGGGGAAGTTATGCCGACTAACTCTCCCCACGTGTCAGACCCTTTGACTCCCGCTCCAGGGACTCGCGCTCAAATGGCGCCAAGTATATCAATGGCGCCCATAGCGTTTATTTTACAAGACATGGCAAAGGTTGTGTATAATACACTGGCAGCAGTATTAGTCAGACTACCTGAAATTAAAGGAAAGCAAAACAGCTCTGGGGGTAGATACAGAGCATTCAGACGCTTTAAGAACCATGTCTGATACTACCTCACAATATGCTTAGTCTGTGGGTGATATTTGTGACTCGGGGAAGATGATTTAACCTAATTCTGATATTTCTACATTTAAAATTTATGCTTGAGAACCTCCACTTGTTGCTCAGGGAGGCTTTAGCTGCTCTGAATGAATGTGTACACTCGCAGTGCCAGAGAAATTGTGTAGACTGGATAAATAATATGCAGTGCCGGTGTGTACTTATGTTTTTCCAATACCTAAAGAGGTTTACTAAAATTTTTCATAAGGAATGGGATAGACCAGGTGTGCCGTTCTCTTCCCCTCCTATTTTTTAGAAGAATGTTTTCTAATAGTTGCCACCACACGGGACTTATGGCAGACAGTTCCTAAGGTGGAGAGAAGAGTTTCTACTCTAGCTAAGCGTACCACTACCTCTGGCGAGGACTGTTGTGCTTTTTTAGATCCAATGGATAAAAAATGTTTATTCAACAAGGTTTTATCCTGCAGCCCCTTGCACGCATTGCTCCTGTCACTGCTGCTGCGGCGTTCTGGTTTGAGTCTCTTGATGAGGCTTTACAGGCTCCATTGGATGAATATATTTGACAAGCTTAGAGCACTTAAGCTAGCCAATTCCTTTGTTTTCTGATGCCTTTGTTCCTTTGACTAGACTAACGGCTAAGAATTCTGTTTTTTACTATACTGGCGCGCAGAGCGCTATGGCTTATATCATGGTCAGCTGTCGTGACTTTAATAAATAAGCTACTTAACTTCCCTTCAAGGGGCAGACCCTATTCAGGCCTAGTTTGAAGGAGATTATTACTTATATCACTGGAGGAAAAGATCATGCCCTTCCTCAGGACAGGTCCAAATCAAGGGACAAAAAAGGCCTAATTTTCGTGCCTTTCGAAAATTCAAGGCAGGTGTGGCATCAACTTCCTCTAAGGCAAAATAAGAGGGAACTTTTGCTCAGTCCAAGGCGGTCTGGAGACAACCGGACCTGGAACAAAGATAAGCAGGTCAAGGAGCCTGCTGCTGCCTCTAAAACAGCATGAGGAACGGACCCCTATCTGGTAACGGATCCTATAGGGGGCAGACTTCATTCTTCGCCCAGGCGTGGGCAAGAGATGCCCAGGATCCCTGGGCATTGGAAATTATACCCCAGAGATATCTTCTGGATTTCAAAGCTTTCCCCCCCAAAAAAGGGGAGTTTTTGCCTTTCACATTTATCTGCAAACCAGATAAAGAAAGACATTCTTGCATTGTGTACGTGACCCATTCAGTTCCAATAGAGGAACAGGGACACAGTTTTCCTCAAATCGGTTTGTGGTTCCCAAGGAAAGGAAACCTTCAGACCTATTTTGGATCTAAAAGATCTTAAACAAATTCTTTAGAATTCTATCATTTAAGATGGAAACTATTCGTACCATCTTAACTATGATCCAGGAGAGTCAATAGAGGACTACAATGGATTTGAAGGATGCTTATCCTCACATTACGATGCATAAAGATCACCATCGGTTTTTCAGGTTTGCCTTTCTAGACAGGCATTACCAGTTTGTAGCTCTTTCCTTTGGGTTAACTACAGCCCCTAGAATCTTTATGGAGGTTCTGGGGTCACTTTGGCGGTCCTTAGGCCGCGGGGCATAGAGGTGGCCCCTTATTTAGACGACATCCTGATACAGGCATCAAACATCCAAGTTGCCAAGTCTCATACGGACGTAGTACTGGCATTTCTGAGATCGCATGGGTGGAAAGTGAACAAGGAAAGAGTTCTCTATCCCCAATATCAAGGGTTTCCCTCCTAGAGATTCTGATAGATTTTGTAGAAATTAAAATTTACCTGACGGAGTCCAGGTTGTCAAAGTTTCTAAATTTCTGCCGTGTTCTTCATTCCATCCGCGCCCTTTGGTGGCTCAGTACATGAATGTAATCGGCTTAATGGTAGCGGCAAGGGACATAGTACCGTTTGCACGCCTACATTTCAGACCACTGCAACTATGCATTCTCAGCCAGAGGAACGGGGATTACACAGATTTGTTCTCCTGTTAAATCCGGACCAAGAAACCAGAGATTCTCTTCTCTGGTGACTATCTCGGGTCCATCTGTCCAAGGGTATGACCTTCCGCAGGTCAGATGGGACAATTGTTACAACAGATGCCAGCCTTTTAGGTTGGGATACAGTCTGGAACTCCCTGAAGGCTCAGGGATAGTGGACTCAGGAGGAGACCCTCCTTCTAATGAATATTCTGGAACTGGGAGCGATATTCCATGCTTTTCAGACTTGGCCTCAGTTAGCAACTCTGTGGTACATCATATTTCAGTCGGACAATATCACGACTGTGGCTTACATCAACCATCAAGGGGGAACAGAAGTTCCCTAGCAATGTTAGAAGTCTTAAAATAATTCACTGGACAGAGACTCACTCTTGTCTAAAAGCTATCCCTATCCCAGGTGTTGAGAACTGGGAGGCAGATTTTCTAAGTCGTCAGACTTTTCATCCGGGGGAGTGGGAATTCCCTCCGGAGGGGTTTGCACAAGATCAAGCAGGAGAGTGCTTTGGTGCTTTTGACAGCGCCTGCGTGGCCACGCAGGACCTGGTATGCAGATCTGGTGGACATGTCATCCTTTCCACCACGGTCTCTGCTTCTGAGACAGGACCCTCTACCTCAGGGTCTTTTCAACCATCTAAATATAACTAATCTGAGATGGACTGCCTGGAGACAGAACGCTTGATGTTATCAAAGCATGGCTTCTCCGAGTCAGTAATTGATACCTTAATACAGGCATAAAAGCCTGTCTCTAGGAAAATTTAACATAAGATATGGTGTAAATATCTTATTGTTATGAATCCAAGGGTTACTCATGGAGTAAAGTCTGGATTCCCAGGATATTATCTTTTCTCCAAGATGATTTTGAGAAAAGGGTTGTCAGCTAGTTCTTTAAAAGGACAGATTTCTACTCTGTCTATTCTTTTGCACAAGCGTCTGGCAGGTATTCTAGACGTTCAGGCATTTGGTCAGGCTTTGGTTAGAACCAAGCCTGTGGTTAAAAATGTTGCTCCGCCATGGAGCTTAAAGCTGGTTCTTAAGGTTCTTCAAGGAGTTCCATTTGAACCTTTTCATTCCATAGATATCAAACTTCTATCTTGGAAAGTTCCTTTTTGGTAGCTATTTCCTCGGCTCATAGAGTCTCCGAGTTATCTGCGTTGCAATGTGATTCTCCTTATCTGGTTCTCCGTACGGATAAGGTAGTCCTGTGTACCAACCTGGGTTTTTACCTAAGGTGGTATCTAACAAGAATATCACTCAAGAGATTGTTGTTCCATTCTTGTATCCTAATCCTTCTTCAAAGAAGGAACGTCTATTACACAATTTGGACGTGGTTCGTGTTTTAAAGTTTTACTTACAAGCTACTACAGATTTTCATCAAACATTCACCTTGTTTGTTGTCTATTCTGGACAGAGGAGAGGTCAAAGGACTTCAGCAACCTCTCTGTCCTTTTGGTTAAAAAGCATAATTCATTTAGCTTATGAGACTGCTGGACAGCAGCCTCCTGAAGGGATTACAGCTCATTCTACTAGAGCTGTGGTTTTCACTTGGGCCTTTTTTAAATGTGGCTTCTGTTGAACAGATTACAAGACGGAGTCTTGGTCTGCGTTTCATACTTTTTCAAATTTAACAAATTTGATACCTTGCTTCTTCGGAGGCTATTTTTGGGAGAAAGGGTTTTTTACAGGCAGTGGTAACTTCCGTTTAAGTACCTGCCTTGTCCCTCCCATCATCCGTGTACTTTAGCTTTGGTATTGGTATCCCATAAGTAATGGATGATCCGTGGACTGGATACACTTAACAAGAGAAAACATAATTTATGCTTACCTGATAAATTTATTTCTCTTGTAGTGTATCCAGTCCACGGCCCGCCCTGTCACTTTAAGGCAGGTAATTTTTCCATTAAACTACAGTCACCACTGCACCCTATGGTTTTCCTTTCTCTGCATGTTTTCGGTCGAATGACTGGTAATGGCAGTTAGGGGAGGAGCTATATAGCAGCTTTGCTGTGGGTGGACTCTTGCAGCTTCCTGTTGGGAAGGAGAATATATCCCATAAGTAATGGATGATCCGTGGACTGGATACACTACAAGAGAAATAAATTTATCAGGTAAGCATAAATTATGTTTTTTTCCACTTGGCAGTCGTTTTATTTAATTTAAGACAGTTACTGATCTCCCTCACTGTTGTGTGTGAGGGGGAGGGGCCTATTTTGGCGCTTTTGCTACGCATCAGAAAATTCAGTCAGAAGTCTCTTGTCTTCCCTGCATGATCCGGTTCGTCTCTACAGAGCTCAGGGGTCTTCAAAAGTTAATTTGAGGGAGGTAATCACTCACAGCAGAGCTGTGAGATTGTGACTGACTGTGATTAAAAACGTTTATTTTCTGTACGTTTTTTCTGCTATTCAGGGTTAGTTATCCATTGCTAATGGGGGCAATCCTTTGCTAAAATTGTTTTTTTTACCGGAAAGAATTTGATGTTATAGTTTCTCAAGTTTATTATTTCTCAACTGTCATAACTTTTTCTGTGCTTCTTAAAGGCACAGTACATTTTTCATATTATTTGTAAATTGCTTTGAAAGGTATTTCCAAGTTGCTAGTTTAATTGCTAGTGTGTTGAACATGTCTGACTCAGAGGAATATCTCTGTGCTATATGTGCTAAAGCCAAAGTGGAGCCCAATAGAAATTTATGTACTAATTGCATTGATGCTACTTTAAATAAAAGTCAATCTGTACAAATTGAACATCATTCACCAAACAACGAGGGGAGAGTTATGCCGACTAACTCGCCTCACGTGTCAGTACCTGCATCTCCCGCTCGGGAGGTGCGTGATATTGTGGCGCCGAGTACATCAGGGCGGCCATTACAAATCACATTACAGGATATGGCTAATGTTATGACTGAAGTTTTGGCTAAATTACCAGAACTTAGAGGTAAGCGTGATCACTCTGGGGTGAGAACAGAATGCGCTGTTGATAATAGGGCCATGTCTGATACTGCGTCACAGTATGCTGAACATGAGGACGGAGAGCTTCAATCTGCAGGTGACGGTTCTGATCCCAATAGAATGGATTCAGACATTTCTAATTTTAAGTTTAAGCTCGAAAACCTCCGTGTACTGTTAGGGGAGGTATTAGCAGCTCTGAATGATTGTAACATCGTTGCAATCCCAGAGAAATTATGTAGGCTGGATAGATACTATGCGGTACCGGCGAGTACTGACGTATTTCCTATACCTAAGAGGCTTACAGAGATAATTACTAAGGAGTGGGATAGACCCGGTGTACCCTTTCCCCCCCCTCCTGTGTTTAGAAAAATGTTTCCAATAGACGCCACCACACGGGACTTATGGCAGACGGTCCCTAAGGTGGAGGGAGCGGTTTCTACTCTGGCTAAGCGTACCACTATCCCGGTGGAGGATAGCTGTGCCTTTTCAGATCCAATGGATAAAAAATTAGAGGGTTACCTTAAGAAAATGTTTGTTCAACAAGGTTTTATATTGCAACCCCTTGCATGTATTGCGTCTGTCACGGCCGCGGCCGCTTTTTGGTCCGAGTCCCTGGAAGAGACTCTTGACTCAATAACTATAGATGAGATTTCAAACAAGCTTAAGACACTTAAGCTAGCTAATTCATTTATTTCGGATGCCGTAGTACATTTAACTAAACTTACGGCTAAGAATTACGGATTCGCCATTCAGGCACGCAGAGCACTGTGGCTAAAATCCTGGTCAGCTGACGTTACTTCTAAATCTAAATTACTTAACATACCTTTCAAAGGGCAGACCTTATTCGGGCCCGGGTTGAAAGAAATTATCGCTGACATTACAGGAGGTAAAGGCCATGCCCTGCCTCAAGACAGAGCCAAACCTAAGGCTAGACAGTCTAATTTTCATTCCTTTTGTAATTTCAAGGCAGGAGCAGCATCAACTTCCTCTGCACCAAAACAGGAAGGAGCTGTTGCCCGCTACAGACAAGGCTGGAGACCTAACCAGTCCTGGAACAAGGGCAAGCAGGCCAGGAAACCTGCTGCTGCCCCTAAGACAGCATGAATTGAGGGCCCCCGATCCGGGAACGGATCTAGTGGGGGGCAGACTTTCCCTCTTCGCCCAGGCTTGGGCAAGAGATGTCCAGGATCCCTGGGCGTTAGAGATCATATCTCAGGGATATCTTCTGGACTTCAAATCCTCTCCCCCAAAAGGGAGATTTCATCTGTCAAGGTTGTCAACAAACCAAATAAAGAAAGAGGCGTTTCTACGCTTTGTACAAGATCTTTTACTAATGGGAGTGATCCATCCGGTTCCGCGGTCGGAACACGGACAGGGGTTTTACTCATATCTGTTTGTGGTTCCCAAAAAAGAGGGAACCTTCAGGCCAATCTTGGATTTAAAGATCCTAAACAAATTCCTAAGAGTTCCATCGTTCAAAATGGAAACTATTCGGACGATCTTACCCATGATCCAAAAGGGTCAGTACATGACCACAGTGGATTTAAAGGATGCTTACCTTCACATACCGATTCACAAGGATCATTACCGGTATCTAAGGTTTGCCTTCCTAGACAGGCATTACCAGTTTGTAGCTCTTCCATTCGGATTGGCTACGGCTCCAAGAATCTTCACAAAGGTTTTGGGTGCTCTTCTGGCGGTACTAAGACCGCGAGGAATTTCGGTAGCTCCGTACCTAGACGACATTCTGATACAAGCTTCAAGCTTTCAAACTGCCAAGTCTCATACAGAGTTAGTACTGGCATTTCTAAGGTCGCATGGATGGAAGGTGAACGAAAAGAAGAGTTCTCTCTTTCCACTCACAAGAGTTCCCTTCTTGGGGACTCTTATAGATTCTGTAGAAATGAAGATCTACCTGACAGAAGACAGGTTAACAAAGCTTCAAAATGCATGCCGTGTCCTTCATTCCATTCAACACCCGTCAGTGGCTCAATGCATGGAGGTGATCGGCTTAATGGTAGCGGCAATGGACATAGTACCCTTTGCACGCCTACATCTCAGACGGCTGCAATTGTGCATGCTAAGTCAGTGGAATGGGGATTACTCAGATTTGTCCCCTACTCTGAATCTGGATCAAGAGACCAGAAATTCTCTTCTATGGTGGCTTTCTCGGCCACATCTGTCCAGGGGGATGCCATTCAGCAGGCCAGATTGGACAATTGTAACAACAGACGCCAGCCTACTAGGTTGGGGCGCTGTCTGGAATTCTCTGAAGGCTCAGGGACCATGGACTCAGGAGGAGAGTCTCCTGCCAATAAACATTCTGGAATTGAGAGCAGTTCTCAATGCCCTTCTGGCTTGGCCCCAGTTAACAACTCGGGGGTTCATCAGGTTTCAGTCGGACAACATCACGACTGTAGCTTACATCAACCATCAAGGAGGGACAAGAAGCTCCATAGCAATGATGGAGGTATCAAAGATAATTCGCTGGGCAGAGTCTCACTCTTGCCACCTGTCAGCAATCCACATCCCGGGAGTGGAGAACTGGGAGGCGGATTTCCTAAGTCGTCAGACTTTTCATCCGGGGGAGTGGGAACTTCATCCGGAGGTCTTTGCCCAAATACTTCGACGTTGGGGCAAACCAGAGATAGATCTCATGGCGTCTCGACAGAACGCCAAGCTTCCTTGTTACGGGTCCAGATCCAGGGATCCGGGAGCGGTTCTGATAGATGCTTTGACAGCACCTTGGACCTTCGGGATGGCTTATGTGTTTCCACCCTTCCCGATGCTTCCTCGATTGATTGCCAGAATCAAACAGGAGAGAGCATCGGTGATTCTAATAGCGCCTGCGTGGCCATGCAGGACTTGGTATGCAGATCTAGTGGACATGTCATCCTGTCCACCTTGGTCTCTGCCTCTGAGACAGGACCTTCTGATCCAGGGTCCCTTCAAACATCAAAATCTAATTTCTCTGAAGCTGACTGTTTGGAAATTGAACGCTTGATTTTATCAAAACGTGGTTTTTCTGAGTCAGTAATTGATACCTTAATACAGGCTAGGAAGCCTGTTACCAGAAAGATTTACCATAAAATATGGCGTAAATACTTATATTGGTGCGAATCCAAGAGTTACTCATGGAGTAAGGTTAGGATTCCTAGGATATTGTCTTTTCTACAAGAAGGTTTAGAAAAGGGTTTATCCGCTAGTTCCTTAAAGGGACAGATTTCAGCTCTGTCCATTCTTTTACACAAACGTCTGGCAGAGCATCCAGACATTCAAGCTTTTTGTCAGGCTTTGGCTAGGATCAAGCCTGTGTTTAAAACTGTTGCTCCACCATGGAGTTTGAACTTAGTTCTTAATGTTTTACAGGGTGTTCCGTTTGAACCCCTTCATTCCATTGATATCAAGCTGTTATCTTGGAAAGTTCTGTTTTTAATGGCTATTTCCTCGGCTCGAAGAGTCTCTGAGTTATCTGCCTTACATTGTGATTCTCCTTATCTGATTTTTCATTCAGACAAGGTAGTTCTGCGTACTAAACCGGGGTTCTTACCTAAGGTGGTCACTAACAGGAATATCAATCAAGAGATTGTTGTTCCATCTTTGTGTCCTAATCCTTCTTCGAAGAAGGAACGTCTTCTACACAATCTAGATGTATTCCGTGCCCTGAAATTTTATCTACAGGCAACTAAGGATTTTCGACAAACGTCTTCCCTGTTTGTCGTTTATTCCGGTCAGAGGAGAGGTCAAAAAGCTTCGGCTACCTCTCTCTCTTTTTGGCTTCGTAGCATAATACGTTTAGCTTATGAGACTGCTGGACAGCAGCCTCCTGAAAGAATTACAGCTCATTCTACTAGAGCTGTGGCTTCCACTTGGGCCTTTAAGAATGAGGCTTCTGTTGAACAGATTTGCAAGGCTGCAACTTGGTCTTCTCTTCATACTTTTTCCAAATTTTACAAATTTGACACTTTTGCTTCTTTGGAGGCTGTTTTTGGGAGAAAGGTTCTTCAGGCAGTGGTTCCTTCCGTATAAAGAGCCTGCCTGTCCCTCCCGTCATCCGTGTACTTTAGCTTTGGTATTGGTATCCCAGAAGTAATGATGACCCGTGGACTGACCACACTTAACAGGAGAAAACAAAATTTATGCTTACCTGATAAATTCCTTTCTCCTGTAGTGTGGTCAGTCCACGGCCGGCCCTGTTTTTATGGCAGGTCTAAATTTTTAAATTATACTCCAGTCACCACTGCACCCTTTGGCTTCTCCTTTCTCGTTGGTTCTCGGTCGAATGACTGGGTGTGACGTAGAGGGGAGGAGCTATATAGCAGCTCTGCTGGGTGATCCTCTTGCACTTCCTGTTGGGGAGGAGTTAATATCCCAGAAGTAATGATGACCCGTGGACTGACCACACTACAGGAGAAAGGAATTTATCAGGTAAGCATAAATTTTGTTTTTTCCTATACCTAAAAGGCTTACAGAGATTATTAACAAGGAGTGGGAAAAACCCGGTGTGCCTTTTTTCCCCTCCTCCGATATTTAGAAAAATTTTCCCAATAGACGCCACCACACGAGACTTATGGCAGACGGTCCCTAAGGTGGAGGGAGCAGTTTCTACTTTAGCCAAGCGTACCACTATTCCGGTGGAGGATAGTTTTTCTTTCTCAGATCCAATGGATAAAAAATTAGAAGGTTACCTTAAGAAAATGTTTGTTCAACAAGGTTTTATATTACAGCCCCTTGCATGCATTGCGCCCGTCACTGCTGCAGCGGCTTTCTGGTTTGAGTCTCTGGAAGAGGCTATTCGCACAGCACCATTGGATGAGACTTTGAACAAGCTTAAAGCCCTTAAGCTAGCTAATGCATTTGTTTCAGATGCCGTTGTGCATTTAACCAAACTAACGGCTAAGAACTCCGGATTCGCCATTCAGGCGCGCAGAGCGCTATGGCTTAAATCCTGGTCAGCAGATGTAACCTCTAAATCTAAATTGCTTAATATTCCTTTCAAAGGGCAAACCTTATTCGGGCCCGGCTTGAAGGAGATTATTGCTGACATTACTGGAGGTAAGGGTCACACCCTTCCTCAGGACAGGGCCAAATCAAAGGCCAAACAGTCTAGTTTTCGTGCCTTTTGTAATTTCAAGGCAGGAGCAGCATCAACTTCCTCCGCTCCAAAACAGGAAGGAACTGCTGCTCGTTACAGACAGGGTTGGAAAAGCAACCAGTCCTGGATCAAGGGCAAGCAGGCCAGAAAGCCTACTTCTGCCCCTAAGACAGCATGAAGAGAGGGCCTAGTGGGGGGCAGACTTTCTCTCTTCGCCCAGGCTTGGGCAAGAGATGTCCAGGATCCCTGGGCGTTGGAGATTATATCTCAGGGATACCTTCTGGACTTCAAAGCTTCTCCTCCACAAGGGAGATTTCATCTTTCAAGGTTATCAGCAAACCAAATAAAGAAAGAGGCTTTTCTTCACTGTGTACAAGACCTCCTAGTAATGGGGGTGATCCACCCAGTTCCGCGGACGGAACAAGGGCAAGGATTTTACTCAAATCTGTTTGTGGTTCCCAAGAAAGAGGGAACCTTCAGACCAATCTTGGACCTAAAGATCTTAAACAAGTTCCTAAGAGTTCCATCATTCAAAATGGAGACTATTCGAACCATCCTACCCATGATCCAAGAGGGTCAGTATATGACCACAGTGGACTTAAAGGATGCCTACCTTCACATACCGATTCACAAAGATCATTATCGGTACCTAAGGTTTGCCTTTCTAGACAGGCATTACCAGTTTGTAGCTCTTCCCTTCGGGTTAGCTACGGCCCTGAGAATTTTTACAAAGGTTCTGGGCTCGCTTCTGGCGGTACTAAGACCGCGAGGCATAGGGGTGGCTCCGTACTTAGACGACATTCTGATACAAGCGTCAAGTTTTCAAAATGCAAAGTCTCATACAGAGATAGTTCTAGCATTTCTGAGGTCACATGGGTGGAAAGTGAACATGGAAAAGAGTTCTCTTTTACCACTCACAAGGGTTCCCTTTCTAGGGACTCTTATAGATTCTGTAGAGATGAAGATTTACCTTTCCATTCCAAGCCCATCAGTAGCTCAGTGCATGGAAGTAATCGGCTTAATGGTCGCGGCAATGGACATAGTGCCATTTGCGCGCCTGCATCTCAGACCGCTGCAATTATGCATGCTGAGTCAGTGGAATGGGGAATATTCAGATCTGTCCCCTTTACTAAATCTGGACCAGGAGACCAGAGATTCTCTTCTCTGGTGGTTGTCTCGGATTCATCTGTCCAAGGGAATGACTTTTCGCAGAGCAGATTGGACGATTGTAACAACAGATGCCAGCCTGCTAGGCTGGGGCGCAGTCTGGAATTCCCTGAAGGCTCAGGGATCATGGACTCAGGAGGAGAAACTCCTTCCAATAAACATTCTGGAATTAAGAGCGATATTCAATGCTCTTCTAGCTTGGCCTCAGTTAGCAACACTGAGGTTCATCAGATTTCAGTCGGACAACATCACGACTGTGGCTTACATCAATCATCAAGGGGGAACCAGGAGTTCCCTAGCGATGTTAGAAGTCTCAAAGATAATTCGCTGGGCAGAGTCTCACTCTTGCCATCTGTCAGCGATCTACATCCCAGGCGTGGAGAACTGGGAGGCGGACTTTCTATGCCGCCAGACCTTTCACCCGGGGGAGTGGGAACTTCACCCGGAGGTATTTGCTCAACTGATTCTTCGTTGGGGCGAACCGGAACTGGATCTCATGGCTTCTCGCCAGAACGCCAAGCTTCCTTGTTACGGATCCAGGTCCAGGGACCCGGGAGCGGTGCTGGTAGATGCACTAGCAGCCCCTTGGATTTTCAACATGGCTTATGTGTTCCCACCGTTTCCGTTGCTGCCTCGTCTGATTGCCAGGATCAAACAGGAGAGAGCATCAGTGATTCTGATAGCGCCTGCGTGGCCACGCAGGACCTGGTATGCAGACCTAGTGGACATGTCGTCCTGTCCACCATGGTCTCTGCCTCTGAGGCAGGACCTTCTACTTCAGGGTCCTTTCAACCATCCAAGCCTAATTTCTCTGAGGCTGACTGCATGGAGATTGAACGCTTGATTCTCTCAAAGCGTGGTTTCTCGGAGTCGGTTATTGATACATTGATACAGGCTCGGAAACTGGTTACCAGAAAAATTTACCATAAGATATGGCGTAAATATTTACATTGGTGTGAATCCAAGAGTTACTCATGGAGTAAGGTTAGGATTCCTAGGATATTGTCTTTTCTACAAGAGGGTTTAGAAAAGGGTTTATCCGCTAGTTCGTTAAAGGGACAGATTTCTGCTCTGTCTATTCTTTTACACAAACGTCTGGCAGAGAATCCAGACGTTCAGGCTTTGGCTAGGATTAAGCCTGTGTTTAAAACTGTTGCTCCTTCGTGGAGCTTAAACTTGGTTCTTAAAGTTCTTCAGGGTGTTCCGTTTGAACCCCTTCATTCCATTGATATTAAGCTTTTATCTTGGAAAGTTCTGTTTTTGATGGCTATTTCCTCGGCTCGAAGTGTCTCTGAGTTATCTGCCTTACATTGCGATTCTCCTTATCTGATTTTTCATTCAGACAAGGTAGTTTTGCGTACTAAACCTGGATTTTTACCTAAGGTTGTTTCTAATAGGAATATCAATCAGGAGATTGTTGTTCCATCATTATGTCCTAACCCTTCTTCAAAGAAGGAACGTCTTTTGCATAATCTGGACGTAGTCCGTGCCCTGAAGTTCTACTTACAGGCAACTAAGGATTTTCGGCAAACTTCTTCTCTGTTTGTCGTTTATTCTGGACAGAGGAGAGGTCAAAAGGCTTCGGCCGCCTCTCTCTCTTTTTGGCTTCGTAGCATAATATGTTTAGCCTATGAGACTGCTGGACAGCAGCCCCCTGAAAGAGTTACAGCTCATTCCACTAGAGCTGTGGCTTCCACCTGGGCCTTTAAGAATGAGGCCTCTGTTGAACAGATTTGCAAGGCTGCAACTTGGTCTTCACTTCATACCTTTTCAAAATTTTACAAATTTGACACTTTTGCTTCTTTGGAGGCTGGTTTTGGGAGAAAGGTTCTACAAGCAGTGGTTCCTTCTGTTTAATGTTCCTGCCTTGTCCCTCCCATCATCCGTGTACTTTAGCTTTGGTATTGGTATCCCATAAGTAATGGATGACCCGTGGACTGAACACACTTAACAAGAGAAAACATAATTTATGCTTACCTGATAAATTTATTTCTCTTGTAGTGTGTTCAGTCCACGGCCCGCCCTGTCTTTTTTTTTTTTTTGAGGCAGTTCTAAATTTTAATTAAAACTCCAGTCACCACTGCACTCTATAGTTTCTCCTTTCTCGTCTTGTTTCGGTCGAATGACTGGATATGACATGTGAGGGGTGGAGCTATATAGCAGCTCTGCTTGGGTGATCCTCTTGCAACTTCCTGTTGGGAAGGAGAATATATCCCATAAGTAATGGATGACCCGTGGACTGAACACACTACAAGAGAAATAAATTTATCAGGTAAGCATAAATTATGTTTTTTTTCTTGCTATTTATTCCGATTGGAGAGTTTCTGAGCTTTCAGCTTTGCAGTGTTTTTTCATGTAGATAAGGCGGTCCTTCGTACTAAATTGGGTTTTCTCCCTAAAGTGGTGTTGAATCGAAACATTAATCAGGAAATTGTTGTTCTTTTTTGTCCTAATCCTCCTTCTCATAAGGAACATATTTTGCATAACTTGGATGTTACAAGCTACTAAAGATTTTCCGCAATCTTCTGCCCTGTTTGTGGTTTTCTCTGGAAAGCGTAAGGGTCAGAAGGTATGATTTAGTTTTGTTTATGAGACAGCTGGACAGCAGCCTCCTGAGAGAATTACGGCTCATTCCACTAGGGCTGTCTCCTCATCCTGGGCTTTCACAATTAAAGCTTCTGTGGAACAGATTTGCAAGCATACTTTTTCCAAATTCTACAAATGTGATACTTTTGCCTCGGCCTAGCACTCTTTTGGGAGAAAGGTTCTTCAAGCGGTGGTGACTTCTGTTTAGGTTTTCCTGGCTTGTTCTCCCTCCCTTTTCATTCCGTGTCCTCTAGCTTGGGTATTGGTTTCCACTAGAAATTGGAATGACGTTGTGGACTCTCCATGCCATAGGAGAGAAAACAAAATTTATGCTTACCTGATAAATTTCTTTCTTTCCGGGCATGGAGAATGCACGACCCCGCCCTCTTTTTAAATTATTATTTGGCAGTTTTTTTGAGTAAACCTCAGGCACCTCTATACCCTTGTGATTCTTCTTTTTCCATTTTCCTTCGGCTGAATGACTGGGGATTATGGGTAAGGGAAGTGACACTTAACAGCTTTGCTGTGGTGCTCTTTGCATCCTCCTCCTTCGTTGAGAGGGGTTCTCATACAGAGTTGAGGCCCGATTTCCCCCATCTGAGAGCTGCTACTGCGAGACAGAGGGACGGCTGGAGTATGAGGCAGTGACACAATTACTTGCGGTGATCAAATAAGTCTCAAGCCTGCCACAGGTTTCATGGGGACAGGTCCCTTGCCTCATCCTGTTGGTTTGTCAATATACTCCTTGGATGGGCTACCCACTGGAAGCGGTTATCTCTGCAACGGTAATCATAAGGGTAGGGGTTTTAGACAGTTAAATTGTACATGTTACTGGCACTCACATAGCCCACAGGCTATTATTAGTAGTTATATTGGACATGGTACATAATAGGACTGAGCAAGCATTATCACTGACACATTATACTGTGTTAAGGCTGCTATTAATATTGGGGTCTTATGCTCTGTGTTTTGGAGACTTAAAGGACAGCAGGGAACTCCTGTTTTTAAATTTAATTCCTAAGATATGGTGAGTCCACGGCTTGAGTAATTACTGTTGGGAATATCACTCCTGGCCAGCAGGAGGAGGCAAAGAGCACCACAGTTAAACTGCTAAGTATCACTCCCTTACCCACAACCCCCAGTCATTCTCTTTGTCTTTGATGCATGGAGGAGGTGAAGTTTAGTTGTCTGAAGAAAAATTTAGATTTAATCTACTAGCAAGTTTTGGGGTATAGCCGTATTCCACGTCATTCCTTGCAGTCGGGTAGTGGTGGCTTTAAAGCAGTTAGGAACTTGTAAAGAGGTACTTACTGCATTTTCCTAACAATTGCTGCCCTCGTTTAAAAAGCCAGAGTTGGCTACTCTGTTCTGTCTTTTTCAAAGGTCTGTGTGAAGAATTGTTTCTTCTCATACCTTGTAACATACCAGACAGCGGCGAAGGTAAGTGCTTTTTCTTCCAGTTGGGGAGACCATGCACTTAACAAATTAAGACACTGCTTTTTTATTGGGACATAGATAATCCTGTTGTATGGGTTACATTGGGGCATGAAGCAGGCACTGTAGCATGTGTGAGACTAAAATTTAAACTCTTTTAAAAAGAAAGGGTAAAATGTTTTTATTAGGCTTTATTTTCTGACACAAATTTACTTGATAAAACAACTCAATTTAAACTGAAAGTAAGGCTGAATTTCTTTCATGTAATTAGCAAGAGTCCATGAGCTAGTGACGTATGGGATATACATTCCTACCAGGAGGGGCAAAGTTTCCCAAACCTCAAAATGCCTATAAATACACCCCTCACCACACCCACAAATCAGTTTTACAAACTTTGCCTCCCATGGAGGTGGTGAAGTAAGTTTGTGCTAGATTCTTCGTTGATATGCGCTTCGCAGCAGGCTGGAGCCCGGTTTTCCTCTCAGTGTGCAGTGAATGTCAGAGGGATGTGAAGAGAGTATTGCCTATTTGAATTCAATGATCTCCTTCTACGGGGTCTATTTCATACGTTCTCTGTTATCGGTCGTAGAGATTCATCTCTTACCTCCCTTTTCAGATCGACAATATACTCTTATATATACCATTACCTCTACTGATTCTCGTTTCAGTACTGGTTTGGCTTTCTACTACATGTAAATGAGTGTCCTGGGGTAAGTAAGTCTTATTTTTGTGACACTCTAAGCTATGGTTGGGCACTTTTATATAAAGTTCTAAATATATGTGTTTAAACATTTATTTGCCTTGATTCAGGATGTTCAACATTCCTTATTTCAGACAGTCGGTTTCATTATTTGGGATAAATGCATTTGAATAATCAATTTTTCTTACCTTAAAATTTGACTTTTTCTCCTGTGGGCTGTTCCTGAAACTGTCTTTTAAGGAATTTGATCAATTTTGCTTTATATGTTGTTTTTTCTATTACATATTGCAAGATGTCTCAGATTGACCCTGAATCAGAAGATACTTCTGGAAAATTGCTGCCTGATGCTGGATCTACCAAAGTTAAGTGTATTTGTTGCAAACTTGTGGTATCTGTTCCTCCGGCTGTTGTTTGTAATGAATGTCATGACAAACTTGTTAATGCAGATAATATTTCCTTTAGTAATGTTCCATTACCTGTTGCTGTTCCATCAACATCTAATATTCAGGGTGTTCCTGTTAATATAAGAGATTTTGTTTCTAAATCTATTAAGAAGGCTATGTCTGTTATTCCTCCTTCTAGTAAACGTAAAAGGTCTTTTAAAACTTCTCATTTTTCAGATGAATTTTTAAATGAACATCATCATTCTGATAATGATTCCTCTGGTTCAGAGGATTCTGTTTCAGAGGTTGATACTGATAAATCTTCATATTTATTTAAAATGGAATTTATTCGTTCTTTGCTTAAAGAAGTCTTAATTGCATTAGAAATAGAGGAATCTGGTCCTCTTGATACTAAATCTAAACGTTTGAATACGGTTTTTAAACCTCCTGTAGTTATTCCAGAGGGTTTTCCCGTCCCTGATGCTATTTCTGAAGTAATTTCCAGGGAATGGAATAATTTGGGTAATTAATTTACTCCTTCTAAACGGTTTAAGCAATTATATCCTGTGCCATCTGACAGATTAGAGTTTTGGGACAAAATCCCTAAGGTTGATGGGGCCATCTCTACTCTTGCTAAACGTATTGGACAGACCACCATCGTTTAGTTCAGGGGGCTTCTTTTGTTCTTCCGACCTGGACTGTGATCTCAACAGATGCAAGTCTGACAGGTTGGGGAGCTGTTTGGGGGTCTCTGACAGCACAAGGGGTTTGGGAATCTCAGGAGGCGAGATTACCAATCAACATTTTGGAACTCCGTGCAATTTTCAGAGCTCTTCAGTCGTGGCCTCTTCTAAAGAGAGAATCGTTCATTTGTTTTCAGACGGAGAATGTCACAACCGTGGCATATGTCAATCATCAAGGAGGGACTCACAGTCCTCTGGCTATGAAAGAAGTATCTCAAATACTGGTATGGGCGGAATCCAGCTCCTGTCTAATTTCTGCGGTTCATATCCCAGGTATAGACAATTGGGAAGCGGATTATCTCAGTCGCCAAACGTTACATCCGGGCGAATGGTCTCTTCACCCAGAGGTATTTCTTCAGATTGTTCAAATGTGGGGACTTCCAGAAATTGATCTGATGGCTTCTCATCTAAACAAGAAGCTTCCCAGGTATCTGTCCAGATCCAGGGATCCTCAGGCGGAAGCAGTGGATGCATTGTCACTTCCTTGGAAGTATCATCCTGCCTATATCTTTCTGCCTCTAGTTCTTCTTCCAAGAGTGATTTCAAAGATTCTAAAGGAGCGTTCGTTTGTTCTGTTGGTGGCTCCAGCATGGCCTCACAGGTTTTGGTATGCGGATCTGGTCCGGATGGCTCCGTAATTAATACTATGTTACAGGCTCGTAAATCTGTATCTTGGAAGATATATTATCAAGTCTGGAAGACTTACATTTCTTGGTGTTCTTCTCATCATTTTTCTTGGCATTCTTTTAGAATTCCTAGAATTTTACAGTTTCTTCAGGATGGTTTGGATAAAGGTTTGTCTGCAAGTTCCTTGAAAGGACAAATCTCTGCTCTTTCTGTTCTTTTTCACAGAAAGATTGCTAGTCTTCCTGATATTCATTGTTTTGTACAGGCTTTGGTTCGTATAAAACCTGTTATTAAGTCAATTTCTCCTCTTTGGAGTTTGAATTTGGTTCTGGGGGCTCTTCAAGCTCCTCCGTTTGAACCTATGCATTCGCTGGATATTAAATTACTTTCTTGGAAAGTTTTGTTTCTTTTGGCCATCTCTTCTGCTAGAAGAGTTTCTGAATTATCTGCTCTTTCTTGTGAGTCTCCTTTTCTGATTTTTCATCAGGATAAGGCGGTATTGCGAACTTCATTTAAATTTTTACCTAAGGTTGTGAATTCTAACCACATTAGTAGAGAAATTGTGGTTCCTTCATTGTGTCCTAATCCTAAGAACTCTAAGGAAAGATCGTTGCATTCTTTGGATGTAGTTAGAGCTTTGAAATATTATGTTGAAGCTACTAAAGATTTCCGAAAGACTTCTAGTCTATTTGTTATCTTTTCTGGTTCTAGGAAAGGTCAGAAGGCTTCTGCCATTTCCTTGGCATCTTGGTTAAAGTCTTTGATTCATCATGCTTATGTTGAGTCGGGTAGAACTCCGCCTCAAAGGATTACAGCTCATTCTACTAGGTCAGTCTCTACTTCCTGGGCATTTAAGAATGAAGCTTCGGTTGATCAGATTTGCAAAGCAGCAACTTGGTCTTCTTTGCATACTTTTACTAAATTACTACCATTTTGATGTGTTTTCTTCTTCTGAAGCAGTTTTTGGTAGAAAAGTACTTCAGGCAGCTGTTTCAGTTTGATTCTTCTGCTTATAATTTCAGTTTTTTTCATTATAAGATTTAAACTTTGTTTTGGGTGTGGATTATTTTTCAGCGGAATTGGCAGTCTTTATTTTATCCCTCCCTCTCTAGTGACTCTTGCGTGGAAGATCCACATCTTGGGTATTCATTATCCCATACGTCACTAGCTCATGGACTCTTGCTAATTACATGAAAGAAAACATCATTTATGTAAGAACTTACCTGATAAATTCATTTCTTTCATATTAGCAAGAGTCCATGAGGCCCACCCTTTTTTGTGGTGATTATGATTTTTTTGTATAAAGCACAATTATTCCAATTCCTTATTTTTTATGCTTTCGCACTTTTTTCTTATCACCCCACTTCTTGGCTATTCGTTAAACTGATTTGTGGGTGTGGTGAGGGGTGTATTTATGGGCATTTTGAGGTTTGGGAAACTTTGCCCCTCCTGGTAGGAATGTATATCCCATACGTCACTAGCTCATGGGCTCTTGCTAATATGAAATAAATGAATTTATCAGGTAAGTTCTTACATAAATTATGTTTTTCTATTTCAGCAGCTTATTCATTTCACCTTTGCTTTAAAATAAAACGATGCAACATTTTGAAATGACCAGTTTGAAAAAAACGGTTATTTTAGGTACTCGGTGTACCAGGAACCTATTTTTAGTGCCTCTCTGTGTTGCAGCAGTAATTTGAGCTCGACAGTTGCAGTCACATGACCGGCTTTACTTCATAACGTTTCTGAGGAAAAAATTGTTTTTCTCCATTTCTGGGTGATCCGGTCTTAATTGGTAGCGGTAAGGCACCTCAGTATTTGAGGTGTGGGGTTGCCTGAGGGGTATTTTAGAAGTTTATTTGATGTTTATTAAATTTTTTTTATTTTTTTTTTACTTTTCTGACATTTTTAGCTGGGGATCGATCCTAATTTGGGATACAATTTAAAGTATATTTTTTCCTCAGCTTATTTTAATTGAATAGTAAAATCTTTGAAACTTCTCTGTACAAGTTTATTTACTGTTTCACAACATGTCTGATATGGAGCAAGAGCCTGCTCTCATAAATTCATGCTTATTATGTTTAGATGCACAAATTGCAGCTCCTATGCAATTTTGTGCTTCATGTGTCAAAAGAAACTTGCAAAATAAAGGTTAAAATTTTTGAGCCTAATGTCTCAGGATAATGCTGTTAAAATAATACCTCAGCTTTCTTCTGCTATGTCCCAAGCCTCAATGGCGTCACATGCAGTGCCCTGTGGTTCCTCTATAACTCCTAAAATTGCTGCCAAAGTATTTGCAGGGGTATCTGCGGCATTAGCTGCCTTTCCCAGATTACAGGGAAAATGCAACAGGCAAATTCAGAAAGGAAGGTGCCTGTTCACAGTTCTGCTTCCCAAGTTACCCTTTCTCATAAGTCTGATGAGGAAGATACATTGGGACTTTCTGAGGGTGAAATCTCAGATTCGGACAGTATAATTAATTCTTCTGAGACTGAGGTGGTATCCTTCAGATTTAAGCTTGAACACCTTTGTGTATTGTTAAAGGAGGTTTTAGCTACTTTAGATGACTCGATACCCCTGTCGTTGTCACTGCCAAGAAATTTAGTAAACTTAATAGTTTCTTTGATGAACCTTCCACTTCAGAGGTTTTTCCTGTGCCGGACCATGCTAGGCAGATTATCTCACAGGAATAGGAGAAACCAGGGGTGTCTCTTTCCCCATCTCCCATTTTTAGGAAAATGTTACCTGTCGAGGACTCCATTAAAGACCCTTGGTATACTGCACCCTAAGTTGAAGGGGCCATTTCCACTCTGGTTAAGAGAACCACTATTCCTATTGAGGATAGCTGCTCTTTTAAGGATCCGATGGACAAGAAGCTGGAGGCTTATTTGAAAAAGATTTATGTTCATCAAGGTCTCCAATGGCAACCTGCGGTGTGTATTGCCACCGTTACTAATGCGGCATCTTATTGGTTCAACACCTTGTCTGGTTCTCTTCAAGTAGAGATTTCCTTGGATGAAATTCAAGATAGGATTAAAGCTCTTAAGTTGGCCAATTCCTTTAATGCAGATGCCATTTTACAGGTTGTTAGACTAGGAGCTAAAACTTCTAGTTTCGCTGTTCTAGCCCACAGGGCGTTATGGTTGAAATCCTGGTCTGCGGGCGTTTCCTCTAAAGTCAAGCTTCTGGTGATTCCTTACAAGGGCAAAACCTTGTTTGGACCCGGTTTGGCAGAAATGATCTCTGATATTACGGGTGGAAAAGGGTCTTTTCTCCAACATAGGTGTGTCCGGTCCACGGCGTCATCCTTACTTGTGGGATATTCCGTTCCCCAACAGGAAATGGCAAAGAGCCCAGCAAAGCTGGTCACATGATCCCTCCTAGGCTCCGCCTTCCCCAGTCATTCTCTTTGCCGTTGTACAGGCAACATCTCCACGGAGATGGCTTAGAGTTTTTTGGTGTTTAAATGTAGTTTTTATTCTTCAATCAAGAGTTTGTTATTTTAAAATAGTGCTGGTATGTACTATTTACTCTGAAACAGGAAAGAGATGAAGATTTCTGTTTGTAAGAGGAAAATGATTTTAGCAACCGTTACTAAAATCGATGGCTGTTTCCACACAGGACTGTTGAGAGGAATTAACTTCAGTTGGGGGAAACAGTGAGCAGACTTTTGCTGCTTGAGGTATGACACATTTCTAACAAGACTCGGTAATGCTGGAAGCTGTCATTTTCCCTATGGGAACCGGTAAGCCATTTTCTTAGTTTAAGTAAAAGAATAAAGGGCTTCATTAGGGCTTAAAAATCTGGTAGACATTTTTCTGGGCTAAAACGATTACTTTACTAAGTATATTTGGCAGATTATTACTTTTAATAGTTGTTAAATCTTGGGGATTGTTTTAATAAAAACGTCAGGCACTGTATTGGACACCTTTTTCACTGGGGGCCTTTTCTAGTCATAGACAGAGCCTCATTTTTGCGCCTCTAATGCGCAGTTGTTTTTGGAAAGCATGGCATGCAGATGCATGTGTGAGGAGCTAAGAACCACTGAAAAAGCTTATAGAAGGCATCATTTGGTATCGTATTCCCCTCTGGGCTTGGTTGGGTCTCAGCAAAGCAGATACCTGGGACTGTATAGGGGTTAAATGTAAAAACGGCTCCGGTTCCGTTATTTTAAGGGTTAAAGCTTTCAAATTTGGTGTGCAATACTTTTAAGGCTTTAAGTTACTGTGGTGAAATTTTGGTGAAATTTGAACAATTCCTTCATACTTTTTCACATATTCAGTAATAAAGTGTGTTCAGTTTGCAATTTAAAGGGACAGTAACGGTTTTATTGTAAAACGTTTTTTGTGCTTTGTTGACAAGTTTAAGCCTGTTTAACATGTCTGAACCATCAGATAACGATGTTCTATATGTATGAAAGCCAATGTGTCTCCCCATTTAAATATATGTGATATATTTGTGTCATAATGTCCAAACAAAGTAGGGATAATAATGCCATAGATATGATATTGCCCAAGATGATTCCTCTAATGAGGGGAGTAAGCATGGTACTGCATCATCCCCTTCTGTGTCTACACCAGTTTTGCCCACACAAGAGGCCCCTAGTACATCTAGTGCGCCAATACTTATTACCATACAACAATTAATGGCTGTAATGGATAATTCTATTGCATGCATTTTTTCCAAAATGCCTACTTATCAGAGAAAGCGTGATTGCTCTGTTTTAAACACTGAAGAGCAAGAGGACGCTGATGATATCTGTTCTGACATACCCTCACACCTATCTGAAGGGGCCAGGAGGGAGGTTTTGTCTGAGGGAGAAATTTCAGATTCAGGGAAAATTTCTCAACAAGCAGAACCTGATATTGTAACTTTTAAATTTAAATTTCAACATCTCCACGCACTACTTAAGGAGGTATTATCTACTCTGGATGATTGTGACAATTTGGTCATTCCAGAGAAATTAGGTAAGATGGACAAGTTCCTAGAGGTTCCGGTGCCCCCCGATGTTTTTCCTTTACCCAAGCGGGTGGCGGACATAGTAAATAAGGAGTGGGAAAGGCCCGGCATACCTTTTGTCCTCCCCCTATATTTAAGAAATTAGTTCCTATAGTCGACCCCAGAAAGGACTTATAGCATACAGTCCCCAAGGTCGAGGGGGCGGTTTCTACTCTAAACAAACGCACTTCTATTCCTATAGAAGATAGTTGTGCTTTCAAGATCCTATGGATTAAAGGTTAGAGGGTTTGCTTAAAAAGATGTTTGTTCAGCAAGGTTACCTTCTACAACCAATTTCATGCATTGTTCCTGTCACTACAGCTGCGTGTTTCTGGTTCGAAGAACTAGAAAAGTCGCTCAATAAAGAATCTTCGTACGAGGAGGTTTTGGACAGAGTTCAAGCTCTTAAATTGGCTAACTCTTTTTTATTTTAGATGCCGCTTTGCAATTAGCTAGATTAGCGGCAAATAATTCAGGGTTTGCTATCGTGGCGCGCAGAGCACTTTTGCTTAACATCCCTTTCAAGGGTAAAACACTGTTTGGCCCTGACTTGAAAGAGATTATTTCAGACATCACTGGGGGAAAGGGCCACGCCCTTCCTCTGGATAGGTCTTTTAAGGCTAAAAAGAAGCCAAATTTTCGTCCCTTTCGCAGAAACGGACCAGCCTCAAATTCTACACCCTCTAAGCAAGAGGGTAATACTTCTCAAACCAAGCCAGCCTGGAGGCCGATGCAAGGCTGGAACAAGGGTAAGCAGGCCAAGTCACCTGCCACTGCTACCAAAACAGCATGAAGTGTTGGCCCCCGATCTGGGAAGGATCTGGTGGGGGGCAGATTTTCTCTCTTTGCTCAGGCTGGGGCAAGAGATGTTCAGGACCCTTGGGCGCTAGAAATAGTTTCTCAAGGTTATCCCCTGGAATTCAGGGAACTACCCCCAAGGGGAAGGTTCCACGGGTCTCAATTATCTTCGAACAGGCATTCTTACACTGTGTAGAAGACCTGTTAAGCATGGGAGTGATTCATCCTGTTCCATTAGGAGAACAAGGGATGGGTTTTTACTCCAACCTGTTCATAATTCCCAAAAAAGAGGGAACATTCAGACCTATTTTAGATCTCAAGATTCTAAACAAGTTTCTAAGGGTTTCATCATTCAAAATGGAAACCATTCGAACGATCCTTCCTACCATCCAGGAAGGTCAATTCATGACCACGGTGGACTTAAAGGATGCGTACCTACGTATTCCTATCCACAAGGAACATTTTCGGTTCCTAAGGTTCGCCTTTCTGGACAAGCATTACCTGTGGCACTTCCATTCGGATTAGCCACTGCTCCAAGGATTTTCACAAGGGTACTAGGGTCCCTTCTAGCGGTGCTAAGACCAAGGGGCATTGCAGTAGTACCTTACTTGGACGACATCCTGATTCAAGTGTCGTCTCTGTCAAAAGCAAGGGCTCATACGGACATTGTCCTAGCCTTTCTCAGATCTCACAGGTGGAAAGTGAACATAGAAAAAAGTTCTCTGTCCCCGTCAACAAGAGTTCCCTTCTTGGGAACAATAATAGTTTCCTTAGAAATGAAGGTTTTTCTGACAGAGGCCAGAAAATCAAAACTTCTAAGCTCTTGTCAGGTACTTCATTCTGTTCTTCTTCCTTCCATAGCGCAGTCCATGGAAGTAATAAGTTTGATGGTTGCGGCAATGGACATAGTTCCTTTTGCACGAATTCATCTAAGACCATTGCACCTGTGCATGCTCAGACAGTGGAATGGGGATTATACAGACTTGTCTCCGACGATACAAGTAGATCAAATAACCAGAGATTCACTCCGTTGGTGGCTGACCCTGGACAACCTGTCACAGGGAATGAGCTTCCGCAGACCAGAATAGGTCATTGTCACGACCGACGCCAGTCTGGTGGGCTGGGTCGCGGTCTGGGAACCCCTGAAAACTCAGGGTCTATGGTTTCGGGAAGACTCTCTTCTCCCGATAAACATAATGGAACTGAGAGCGATATTCAATGCTCTCAAGGCTTGGCCTCGACTAGCAAAGGCCAAATTCATAAGGTTTCAATCAGACATCATGACGACTGTTACATATATCAACCATCAGGGGGTAACAAGGAGTTCCCTGGCGATGGAGGAGCATCCGGGGGAGTGGGAACTCCATCTGGAAATCTTTGCCCAAATAACTCAATTATGGGGCATTCCAGACATGGTTCTGATGGCCTCTCGTCAGAACTTCATGGTCCCTTGTTACGGGTCCAAATCCAGGGATCCCAAGGCGACTCTATTGGATACAATAGCACCTTGGATCTTCAACCTAGCTTATGTATTCCCACCGTTTCCTCTCATTCCCAGGCTGGTAGCCAGGATCAATCTGGAGAGGGCTTCGGTGACCTTGATAGTTCCTGTGTGGCCACGCAGGACTTGGTATGCAGACCTGGTGAATGTGTCATCGGCTCCACCATGGAAGCTACCTTTGAGACAGGACCTTCTTATTCAGGGTCCATTCGAACATCCGAATCTGGTTTTCCTCCAACTGACTGCTTGGAGTTTGAACGCTTGATTTTATCAAAGCGTGGGTTTTCAGATTCTGTAATAGATACTCTTATTCAGGCTAGAAAGCCTGTAACTAGAAATATTTACCATAATATATGGAAAAAATATATCTGTTGGTGTGAATCTAAAGGATTCCCATGGAACAAGATAAAAATTCCTAAGATTCTTTCCTTTCTACAAGAAGGTTTGGAGAAAGGATTTTCTGCGAGTTCTCTGAAGGGACAGATCTCTGCTTTATCTGTTTTACTTCACAAAAGGCTGGCAGCTGTGCCAGACGTTTAAGCGTTTGTTCAGGCTCTGGTTAGAATCAAGCCTGTTTACAGACCTTTGACTCTTCCCTGGAGTCTTAATCTAGTTCTTTCAGTTCTTCAAGGGGTTCCGTTTGAACCCTTACATTCCGTAGATATTAAGTTATTATCTTGGAAAGTTTTGTTTTAGGTTGCAATTTCTTCCGCTAGAAGAGTTTCTGAGTTATCTGCTCTGCAGTGTTCTCCGCCCTATCTGGTCCATGCAGATAAGGTGGTTTTTACGTACTGAGCCTGGTTTTCTTCCGAAGGTTGTTTCCAACAAAAATATTAACCAGGAGATAGTTGTACCTTCTTTGTGTCCGAATCCAGTTTCATAGAAGGAACGTTTGTTACACAATTTGGACGTTGTCCGTGCTCTAAAATTCTATTTAGATGCTACAAATGATTTCAGACAAACATCTTCCTTGTTTGTTGTTTATTCTGGTAAAAGGAGAGGTCAAAAAGCAACTTCTACCTCTCTATCTTTTTGGCTTAAAAGCATCATCAGATTGGCTTATGAGACTGCCGGACGGCAGCCTCCTGAAAGAATCACAGCTCATTCCACTAGGGCCGTGGCTTCCACATGGGCCTTTAAGAACGAGGCTTCTGTTGATCAGATGTGTAAGGCAGCGACTTGGTCTTCACTGCACACTTTTACCAAATTTTACAAATTTGATACTTTTGCTTCTTCTGAGGCTATTTTCGGGAGAAAGGTTTTGCAAACCGTGGTGCCTTCCATCTAGGTGACCTGATTTGCTCCCTCCCATCATCCGTGTCCTAAAGCTTTGGTATTGGTTCCCACAAGTAAGGATGACGCCGTGGACCGGACACACCTATGTTGGAGAAAACAGAATTTATGTTTACCTGATAAATTACTTTCTCCAACGGTGTGTCCGGTCCACGGCCCGCCCTGGTTTTTTAATCAGGTCTGATGATTTATTTTCTTTAACTACAGTCACCACGGTATCATTTGATTTCTCCCATGCAAATATTCCTCTTTTACGTCGGTCGAATGACTGGGGAAGGCGGAGCCTAGGAGGGATCATGTGACCAGCTTTGCTGGGCTCTTTGCCATTTCCTGTTGGGGAAGAGAATATCCCACAAGTAAGGATGACGCCGTGGACCGGACACACCGTTGGAGAAAGTAATTTATCAGGTAAACATAAATTCTGTTTTCTACCTCAAGATAAGAATAGGCCTAAAGGACGTCGGAGTAATTTTCGTTCCTTTCGTAACTTCAGAGGAAAGCCTTCCCTTTCTTTTTCCAAGCAGGAACAATCCAAGTCTTGGAACAAGGTGTAACAATCAAAGAAACCCGCAGCTGATTCCAAATCAGCATGTAGGGTTTGCCCCTGATCCGGGATCGGATCAGGTGAGGGGCAGACTTTCTCAGTTCTCTCAAGTCTGGATATGAGATGTCCCAGTTCCCTGGACTGTGACCATGGTATCCCAGGTTTACAAATTGAAATTCAAGACTTTTCCTCCCAGAGGCAGATTCCATCTCAAGATAATCTGCAGACCATATAAAGAGAGAGGCGTTCTTGAAATGTATACAATATCTTTCCTCCGTGGGAGTGATAGTTCCAGTTCCAGTGCAGGAACAGGGTCTCGAGTTCTACTCCAACCTATTTGTGGTTCCCAAAAAAGAGGGAACTTTCCGTCTCATTCTAGACTGGAAGTGTCTAAACAAGTTTCTCAAAGTTCCATCCTCCAAGATGGAGACTATACGCCTCATTCTTCCTTTAGTACAAGAGGTTCAGTTCATGACAACCATAGACCTAAAGGATGCGTATCTTCATGTTCCTATTCACAGGGACCGTCACAGATTCCTGAGATTTGTCTTTCTGGACAAATATTTCCAGTTTGTGGCCCTTTCATTTGGTCTTGCCTCGGCTGGCAGAATTCTTCAAAGGTTCTGGGGTCTCTTTTGGCAGTGATCCGTTCTCGTGGAATTGCTGTGGCACCCTACCTGGACGACATATTGGTTCAATCGCCATCTTTTTAACATGCAAAATCTCACACACAGATATTGTTTTCTTCATTCCCACGGATGGAATGTGAATCTGGAAAAAAGTTCCCTTTCCCCTGCTACAAGAGTAGTGTTCTTAGGGACCATAATAGATTCTCTATTGATAAAGATTTTTCTGACACAGGTCAGGAAAAACAAAATCATTTTCTCTTGCCTCTCTCTTCAGGCTACTGCTTATCCTTCAGTGGCTCAATGTATGGAGGTAATCGGTCTGATGGTGGCTTCCATGGACATCATTCCTTTTGCTCCATTTGAGAGCTCTCCAGTTGTGCATGCTCAGACAATGGAATGGTGACCAAGCGGATCTATCTCGGAGAATAGAGTTGGATCAGTCGTCAAGGGATTCTCTCCCGTGGTGGATTTCTCAGGAACATCTGTCTCAGGGCACATGCTTTTAGAGACCTTCCTGGAAGTCTGGAACTCGTTAAAAGCTCAGAGTCTTTGGATTCGGGAGGAGTCTGCTCTTCCCATCAACATCTTGGAGTTGAGGGCAATTTACAATGCTCTATTGGCTTGACCTCAGTTGTCCTCAGCCCAGTTTATCAGGTTCCAGTCAGACAACATAACCTCTGTGGCTTACATCAATTATCAGGGAGGAACTTGAAGTTCCTTAGCCATGAAGGAGGTTACTTGGATTCTTCAGTGGGCACCCACAATTGCTGTCTATCTGCCATCCACATTCCAGGAGTAGACAACTGGCAAGCAGATTTTCTGAGCAGACAGACTTTTCATCCCGGGGAGTGGGAACTCCATCCGGGGGTGTTTTCCAGCTTAGTCCTCAAATGGGGGGTGCCAGAGTTAGATCTGATAGCGTCCCGTCAGAACGCCAAGCTTCCAAGGTACGGTTCAAGGTCAAGAGATCCGCAGGCAGTTCTGATAGATGCTCTGGCCGTTCCTTGGGTTTTCAGGTTGGCATGCCTGTTTCCTCCGTTTGCTCTCCTTCCACAAGTCATTGCTCGTATCAAACAGGAGAGGGCGCCAGTGATTCTAATAGCCTCTGCGTGGCCTCGCTGGATCTGGTTTGCAGACCTAGTGGAGATGTCATCTCTCCCACCTTGAAGACTACCTCTGAGGAAGGACCTCCTGATTGAGGGTCCCTTCCTTCATCCAAATTTCATTTCTCTGAAGCAGACTGCTTGGAGATTGAATGATTAATTCTGTCAAAGCGTGGTTTTTCTGAGTCGGTTATTGATACCGTGATTCAGGCTCTCAAGCCTGTTACTAGAAAGATTTACCATAAGATATGGCGTAAATATCTTTATTGGTGTGAATCCTAGGGCTACTCTTGGAGTAGAATTAGAATTCCTAGAATTTTATCTTTTCTTCAGGAAGGCCTGGAGAAGGGATTGTCAGTCAGTACCCTGAAGGGTCAAATTTCTGCTGTATCAGTTTTACTACATAAACATTTGGCAGATATGCCAGATGTGCTATCTTTTTGTTGGGCCTTGATCAAAATCAGGCCTTTCTTTAAGTCTGTTGCTCCTCCTTGGAGCCTTAACCTTGTTCTAAAAGTTTTACAGCTTGCTCCGTTTGAGCCATTCCATTCCATAGACATTAAGTATAGCCGGACAGATAGCTCTGCATGCTAAGGTACTGTGGCTGAGCTCTGTAGCAATTCAAGGGTTGCAGGTTCGATCCCCAGGGAGGTCCACTCAGTCTTTTATTCTTCTGAGGTCGATAAAATGAGCAGCGGCTTGAGACCCTTGCGGGTGATTAGCCGCGCTTTACAAGTACCCAATACATACATACATACATACATAAGTTGTAATCTTGGAAGGTTTTGTTTCTTGTTGCTATCTCTTCTGCTCGAAGAGTCTTGGAACTCTCAGCTCTGCAGTGTGATTCCCCTTATCTTATTTTTCATGCCGATAAGCCGGTTCTTCGTACTAAGTTAGGTTTCCTTCCTAAGGTTGTTTCTAATAGAAATGGCAATCAGGAAATTGTTGTTCCCTCTCTGTTTCCTAATCTTCCTTCTTCCAAAGAACGTTTGTTACACAATTTGGATGTTGTACGTGCTCTTAAATTCTACTTATAGGCAACTAAGGATTTTCGCCAGTTCTCTGCCCTCTTTGTCTGTTTCTCTGGGAAACGTAAAGGTCAGAAAGCTACTGCTACTACTCTTTCTTTTTGGTTACGAAGTATAATTCGTTTATCTTATGAGACTGCTGGAGAGCAGCCTCCTAAGAGAATTACGGCTCATTCCAGAAGAGCCGTTTCCTCTTCTTGGGCTTTCAAAAATGAAGCTTCTGTGGAACAAATTTGCAAGGCTGCAACTTGGTCTTCTCTACATACTTTTTCCAAACTTCTGTTTAGGACTGTCTGTCTTCTCCCTCCCTATTTATCCGTGTCCTCTAGCTTGGGTATTGGTTCCCATCAGTAATTACTCAAGCCATGGACTCCCCATATCTTAGGAAAGAAAAACAAAATTTATGCTTACCTGATAAATTTATTTCCGGATATGGTGAGTCCACGGCCCCACCCTTTTATTTTGTTTTGTTTCTCTTTGTAAATTAATTCCTGTCACTCCTCCAGGAGTGATCACCTTATTCATTCTAACCTGTCTAAAGCTGTACCTTCCTCTAAATTAGTCTTTTCTCCCTCTGTTTGTACAGTTTAAGGCAGTTCTTCAGATTTTGCTCCTGGCTTTAAAGATTTTGTGTGTTCTACTGTGTCCGAGGTGTTGGTGGCCATGCCTCCTCCAAGTAAGCACAAGAGTTTCTAATACGCAATTTTAATCTGATATTCCCTTCTCTTTCGATTCAATCAAGGTCAGTTACTTTCACACTCAGATTATAATTCCTCAGAATAGTCTTCTGAGGATGACGTACTTTCTGATGATCAGGATTCTGTTTCTGATCAAGATGTTGATTCCTCCTCCTTTATGTTTTAATATTGAACATCTTAGAACTCTTTTAATGGACATGTTGAGTACCTTAGGGGTACTGGATTTGAAGCCTACTGCTGAAAAATCAGTTAAGCAGTTGTGTTTAATTTTCAAACCTTCTATTAAAAGCCCAAAGCTTTTTCAGGTTCCTGAGGCGATAACTGAAATAATAACTAAGGAATGGTCTAAACATGGTCTTTCTTTCAATCCAACTTTTACATTTAAAAAGATATTTTCTTTACCTTCCGCTAGTGTGGAACTTTGGGAAAAAATTCCAAAGGTGGATGGTGCCAGTTATCCTCTTGCAAGAAGGACTACTATCCCTTTAAGATATTACCACTATTAGCCTATGGACAGGAAATCAGAGTCTTTCCACAGAAAGGCCTTTTTTAAGCGGGTAATTTATTTAAACCAGCAATTAGTATTGCTTGTGTGGCAGCAGCCTCTACCCCAAGGCTCTATTTATTATTCCATTTCTCCTATATTTTCTCCTAAAAGTTCTCATGAGAAATAATTCTCCTATTTATCATTCAAAAATACTCCTAAAATTGGGCAAGTTCGACTGTAAAATTCTCCTTCTCTGTTCTAACTCTCCTTGGAGAACATGTTCTGCAAAAAAAGGGTTAAATTAGATCTTTTTAGTCGTATTTCATATAGTTCTCATAATTCTCCTAGTTACAAATGTATCTCCTGTGGAGGACTGAAAGTTCTCCTGCAAGTTCCTACCTTAAAGTTCTCCATAGTTAAAGTGGAGAACAGCATTAGAAATCAATTCTCTACTAGTTGTAGAAGCAGTTACACACAAAAAAAAGGGCTCTACAAGGTGCAAAAATTATCTATAACAAAGCACAATAATAATGGTTATTGGAGTGCAATAATAATTAATGATGGAATAAAAAAAAAATATATAATGGAGCACCAAAATAATATATAACAGAGCACAAAAATGATATCTATTGGGGCATAAAAATAAGATATAAAAAAGCGCTAAAATTGAAGCACTAAAACAATGAAAATGTAGATCTATTTTCTTATATAAAAGTTTGCTGAAGAGGGGCGTTAACAAAGCTACTAGGAAGGCTGTATAAAGATTTCTATTGGTTTATATATGATTGACATGGAGAATAGTTGCTTATTTTTAGTGATAAATAAGGAGAAAATACTAATCCGACTGGAGAAAATTATCATTAGTTCTCCTCAGCTCTCCCATGGAGAAAAAAACAACTTTTTTATGATTAATATGGGCACACATGTGCTCCTCTCCTAAGGAGAGCTGTGGAGAACTGATAGGAGAACAGAAAGGAGAATTCCCCAAATGATTGATAAATAGAGCCCTTGGTGTGTCAACTTATCTGAACAGATCTCAGATAATTCTGTTGATGAGGATTTTCAATGTTGCCTAAAACTTGTTCGCTCATCAAATGGTTTTATATGTGATGCTATTGTTGACATTATCAAATTAAATGCCAAGAACATGGCATTGTCAGTTTTGACAAGGAGATCCTTGCTCCTCAAATCTTGGTCAGCAGACATGATTTCAAAATCTAGACTTCTAACACTTCCTTTTGAAAGGTTTTAATTGGTGCGTGATTTAGATGTTCTTTCTCCAACATAGGTGTGTCCGGTCCACGGCGTCATCCTTACTTGTGGGATATTCTCTTCCCCAACAGGAAATGGCAAAGAGCCCAGCAAAGCTGGTCACATGATCCCTCCTAGGCTCCGCCTACCCCAGTCATTCTCTTTGCCGTTGTACAGGCAACATCTCCACGGAGATGGCTTAGAGTTTTTTAGTGTTTAACTGTAGTTTTTATTATTCAATCAAGAGTTTGTTATTTTAAAATAGTGCTGGTATGTACTATTTACTCAGAAACAGAAAAGAGATGAAGATTTCTGTTTGTATGAGGAAAATGATTTTAGCAACCGTCACTAAAATCCATGGCTGTTCCACACAGGACTGTTGAGAGCAATTAACTTCAGTTGGGGGAACAGTGAGCAGTCTCTTGCTGCTTGAGGTATGACACATTCTAACAAGACGATGTAATGCTGGAAGCTGTCATTTTCCCTATGGGATCCGGTAAGCCATGTTTATTACGATCGTAAATAAGGGCTTCACAAGGGCTTATTAAGACTGTAGACTTTTTCTGGGCTAAATCGATTCATTATTAACACATATTTAGCCTTGAGGAATCATTTTATTTGGGTATTTTGATATAATAATATCGGCAGGCACTGTTTTAGACACCTTATTCTTTAGGGGCTTTCCCAAAGCATAGGCAGAGCCTCATTTTCGCGCCGGTGTTGCGCACTTGTTTTTGAGAGGCATGGCATGCAGTCGCATGTGAGAGGAGCTCTGATACTTAGAAAAGACTTTCTGAAGGCGTCATTTGGTATCGTATTCCCCTTTGGGCTTGGTTGGGTCTCAGCAAAGCAGATACCAGGGACTGTAAAGGGGTTAAAGTTCAAAACGGCTCCGGTTCCGTTATTTTAAGGGTTAAAGCTTCCAAATTTGGTGTGCAATACTTTTAAGGCTTTAAGACACTGTGGTGAAAATTTGGTGAATTTTGAACAATTCCTTCATGTTTTTTCGCAATTGCAGTAATAAAGTGTGTTCAGTTTAAAATTTAAAGTGACAGTAACGGTTTTATTTTAAAACGTTTTTTGTACTTTGTTATCAAGTTTATGCCTGTTTAACATGTCTGAACTACCAGATAGACTGTGTTCTGAATGTGGGGAAGCCAGAATTCCTATTCATTTAAATAAATGTGATTTATGTGACAATGACAATGATGCCCAAGATGATTCCTCAAGTGAGGGGAGTAAGCATGGTACTGCATCATTCCCTCCTTCGTCTACACGAGTCTTGCCCACTCAGGAGGCCCCTAGTACATCTAGCGCGCCAATACTCCTTACTATGCAACAATTAACGGCTGTAATGGATAATTCTGTCAAAAACATTTTAGCCAAAATGAACACTTATCAGCGTAAGCGCGACTGCTCTGTTTTAGATACTGAAGAGCATGACGACGCTGGTAATAATGTTTCTGAAGGGCCCCTAACCCAGTCTGATGGGGCCAGGGAGGTTTTGTCTGAGGGAGAAATTACTGATTCAGGGAACATTTCTCAACAAGCTGAACCTGATGTGATTACATTTAAATTTAAGTTGGAACATCTCCGCATTCTGCTTAAGGAGGTATTATCCACTCTGGATGATTGTGACAAGTTGGTCATCCCAGAGAAACTATGTAAAATGGACAAGTTCCTAGAGGTGCCGGGGCTCCCAGAAGCTTTTCCTATACCCAAGCGGGTGGCGGACATTGTTAATAAAGAATGGGAAAGGCCCGGTATTCCTTTCGTCCCTCCCCCCATATTTAAAAAATTGTTTCCTATGGTCGACCCCAGAAAGGACTTATGGCAGACAGTCCCCAAGGTCGAGGGAGCGGTTTCCACTTTAAACAAACGCACCACTATACCCATAGAGGATAGTTGTGCTTTCAAAGATCCTATGGATAAAAAATTAGAAGGTTTGCTTAAAAAGATGTTTGTTCAGCAGGGTTACCTTCTACAACCAATTTCATGCGTTGTCCCTGTCGCTACAGCCGCATGTTTCTGGTTCGATGAGCTGATAAAGGCGGTCGATAGTGATTCTCCTCCTTATGAGGAGATTATGGACAGAATCAATGCTCTCAAATTGGCTAATTCTTTTACCCTAGACGCCACTTTGCAATTGGCTAGGTTAGCGGCTAAGAATTCTGGGTTTGCTATTGTGGCGCGCAGAGCGCTTTGGTTGAAATCTTGGTCGGCTGATGCGTCTTCCAAGAACAAGCTACTTAACATTCCTTTCAAGGGGAAAACGCTGTTTGGCCCTGACTTGAAAGAGATTATCTCTGATATCACTGGGGGTAAGGGCCACGCCCTTCCTCAGGATCGGCCTTTCAAGGCAAAAAATAAACCTAATTTTCGTCCCTTTCGTAGAAACGGACCAGCCCAAAGTGCTACGTCCTCTAAGCAAGAGGGTAATACTTCTCAAGCCAAGCCAGCTTGGAGACCAATGCAAGGCTGGAACAAGGGAAAGCAGGCCAAGAAACCTGCCACTGCTACCAAGACAGCATGAAATGTTGGCCCCCGATCCGGGACCGGATCTGGTGGGGGGCAGACTCTCTCTCTTCGCTCAGGCTTGGGCAAGAGATGTTCTGGATCCTTGGGCGCTAGAAATAGTCTCCCAAGGTTATCTTCTGGAATTCAAGGGGCTTCCCCCAAGGGGGAGGTTCCACAGGTCTCAGTTGTCTTCAGACCACATAAAAAGACAGGCATTCTTACGTTGTGTAGAAGACCTGTTAAAAATGGGAGTGATTCATCCTGTTCCATTAAGAGAACAAGGGATGGGGTTCTACTCCAATCTGTTCATAGTTCCCAAAAAAGAGGGAACGTTCAGACCAATCTTAGATCTCAAGATCTTAAACAAGTTTCTCAAGGTTCCATCGTTCAAGATGGAAACCATTCGAACTATTCTTCCTTCCATCCAGGAAGGTCAATTCATGACCACGGTGGATTTAAAGGATGCGTATCTACATATTCCTATCCACAAGGAACATCATCGGTTCCTAAGGTTCGCATTCCTGGACAAGCATTACCAGTTCGTGGCGCTTCCTTTCGGATTAGCCACTGCTCCAAGGATTTTCACAAAGGTACTAGGGTCCCTTCTAGCTGTGCTAAGACCAAGGGGCATTGCTGTAGTACCTTACTTGGACGACATTCTGATTCAAGCGTCGTCCCTTCCTCAAGCAAAGGCTCACACGGACATAGTCCTGGCCTTTCTCAGATCTCACGGATGGAAAGTGAACGTGGAAAAGAGTTCTCTATCTCCGTCAACAAGGGTTCCCTTCTTGGGAACAATAATAGACTCCTTAGAAATGAGGATATTTCTGACAGAGGCCAGAAAAACAAAGCTTCTAGACTCTTGTCGGATACTTCATTCCGTTCCTCTTCCTTCCATAGCTCAGTGCATGGAAGTGATCGGGTTGATGGTAGCGGCAATGGACATAGTTCCTTTTGCGCGCATTCATCTAAGACCATTACAACTGTGCATGCTCAGTCAGTGGAATGGGGATTATACAGACTTGTCTCCGAAGATACAAGTAAATCAGAGGACCAGAGACTCACTCCGTTGGTGGCTGTCCCTGGACAACCTGTCACAAGGGATGACATTCCGCAGACCAGAGTGGGTCATTGTCACGACCGACGCCAGTCTGATGGGCTGGGGCGCGGTCTGGGGATCCCTGAAAGCTCAGGGTCTTTGGTCTCGGGAAGAATCTCTTCTACCGATAAATATTCTGGAACTGAGAGCGATATTCAATGCTCTCAAGGCTTGGCCTCAGCTAGCGAGGGCCAAGTTCATACGGTTTCAATCAGACAACATGACAACTGTTGCGTACATCAACCATCAGGGGGGAACAAGGAGTTCCCTAGCGATGGAAGAAGTGACCAAAATCATTCTATGGGCGGAGTCTCACTCCTGCCACCTGTCCGCTATCCACATCCCAGGAGTGGAAAATTGGGAAGCGGATTTTCTGAGTCGTCAGACATTGCATCCGGGGGAGTGGGAACTCCATCCGGAAATCTTTGCCCAAGTCACTCAGCTGTGGGGCATTCCAGACATGGATCTGATGGCCTCTCGTCAGAACTTCAAAGTTCCTTGCTACGGGTCCAGATCCAGGGATCCCAAGGCGGCTCTAGTGGATGCACTAGTAGCACCTTGGACCTTCAAACTAGCTTATGTGTTCCCGCCGTTTCCTCTCATCCCCAGGCTGGTAGCCAGGATCAATCAGGAGAGGGCGTCGGTGATCTTGATAGCTCCTGCGTGGCCACGCAGGACTTGGTATGCAGATCTGGTGAATATGTCATCGGCTCCACCTTGGAAGCTACCTTTGAGACGAGACCTTCTTGTTCAGGGTCCGTTCGAACATCCGAACCTGGTTTCACTCCAGCTGACTGCTTGGAGATTGAACGCTTGATCTTATCGAAGCGAGGGTTCTCAGATTCTGTTATCGATACTCTTGTTCAGGCCAGAAAGCCTGTAACTAGAAAGATTTACCACAAAATTTGGAAAAAATATATCTGTTGGTGTGAATCTAAAGGATTCCCTTGGGACAAGGTTAAGATTCCTAAGATTCTATCCTTCCTTCAAGAAGGATTGGAAAAAGGATTATCTGCAAGTTCCCTGAAGGGACAGATTTCTGCCTTGTCTGTGTTACTTCACAAAAAGCTGGCAGCTGTGCCAGATGTTCAAGCCTTTGTTCAGGCTCTGGTTAGAATTAAGCCTGTTTACAAACCTTTGACTCCTCCTTGGAGTCTCAATTTAGTTCTTTCAGTTCTTCAGAGGGTTCCGTTTGAACCCTTACATTCCGTTGATATTAAGTTATTATCTTGGAAAGTTTTGTTTTTAGTTGCAATTTCTTCTGCTAGAAGAGTTTCAGAATTATCTGCTCTGCAGTGTTCTCCTCCTTATCTGGTGTTCCATGCAGATAAGGTGGTTTTACGTACTAAACCTGGTTTTCTTCCAAAAGTTGTTTCTAACAAAAACATTAACCAGGAGATTATCGTACCTTCTCTGTGTCCGAAACCAGTTTCAAAGAAGGAACGTTTGTTGCACAATTTGGATGTTGTTCGCGCTCTAAAATTCTATTTAGATGCTACAAAGGATTTTAGACAAACATCTTCCTTGTTTGTTGTTTATTCCGGTAAAAGGAGAGGTCAAAAAGCAACTTCTACCTCTCTCTCTTTTTGGATTAAAAGCATCATCAGATTGGCTTACGAGACTGCCGGACGGCAACCTCCCGAAAGAATCACAGCTCATTCCACTAGGGCTGTGGCTTCCACATGGGCCTTCAAGAACGAGGCTTCTGTTGATCAGATATGTAGGGCAGCGACTTGGTCTTCACTGCACACTTTTACCAAATTTTACAAGTTTGATACTTTTGCTTCTTCTGAGGCTATTTTTGGGAGAAAGGTTTTGCAAACCGTGGTGCCTTCCATTTAGGTGACCTGATTTGCTCCCTCCCTTCATCCGTGTCCTAAAGCTTTGGTATTGGTTCCCACAAGTAAGGATGACGCCGTGGACCGGACACACCTATGTTGGAGAAAACAGAATTTATGTTTACCTGATAAATTACTTTCTCCAACGGTGTGTCCGGTCCACGGCCCGCCCTGGTTTTTTTTTTTAATCAGGTCTGATAATTTATTTTCTTTAACTACAGTCACCACGGTACCATATGGTTTCTCCTATGCAAATATTCCTCCTTAACGTCGGTCGAATGACTGGGGTAGGCGGAGCCTAGGAGGGATCATGTGACCAGCTTTGCTGGGCTCTTTGCCATTTCCTGTTGGGGAAGAGAATATCCCACAAGTAAGGATGACGCCGTGGACCGGACACACCGTTGGAGAAAGTAATTTATCAGGTAAACATAAATTCTGTTTTCTACAGTTACAGGAGGTAAAGGAGCCTTTATTCCTCAAGACAAGAAGCCTAAAAGAATATATCTTCAAATCGTTTTCATTCCTTTCGTCAATCAAGGAACCAAAAATTATCATCCTCTTCTTAAAAAGCAGGTCTCTTCCAGACCTTCCTGGATATCCTAACTTCCAGGAACAAGGCTAAGCAGTGAAAAAAACAACATTTTTACGTTCCTAAATCGGCCTGAATGTGCAGCTCTCATTCCTGCTTCTATTCTTGTAGGGGGCATATTACACTTTTTTTTTTATATACATAGAAGGCCTGGTCTCTATCTGTATAGGATCTTTGGGTTCTCAACATAATTTCCTAAGGTTACATAAGCAAAGTACGATGGGCAACTGGGGGTTGTATCGTTGACATAATCGTGCAATTGGACTAGGATCTCTATGCCTACGTCACTATGCTAGCGGTCACGTATCCGCAGTTCTTTCAGAGCCAAAGGTTAAGCCGAGTCGGCATTTAAACATTACTCATGCACTCAGATCTTCAGAAGACCTGGCAAAAGTCTTCAAATAAGGAGTGCACATGCGTTTGGGGTGTGCACCGGGTTCATTTAAATATTATAATTTGAAGGTATAGATGGGAGTTTCAAAGAGAGTGTTGGACAGCCTTTATTTATTGGCTGTCTTAGGAGACATCACAGGGAAGATTAAAATATAAGTTTTATACATATCAGAGGCTTTGTAAAAAAAAATATAATAATAATTGCCGATTGATATTATTGTATATTTTAAACAATTTGAGTCTCTTTTATTTTTTTAATGATATTTTGAAACATACTTTTATAATTTTGCATAGTACAGAGTGTGTCCACTAGGTGGTGATATTGTATAAAATGTTTATTTTTTTATTCCTATGAGAGTCTATTTTGTAAACCATGTACATGTATAGACAGGCATTCCAAAGGGCTTTATAGCCTGAACCATTGTCTGCACCCTCCTGTGTGTTAAGTTCCATTATATTTAAATTTGTTTGACTAGAATCTTAGTCGGCTAATCCTATAAGCAAGGTGCTATTCCTGAGTTTGCTATATATATTTCTGTTTCACAGAATGTCTATAATTTCTAGACATATATCGGCCAAGTCTAAATGTGTTTGCTGCAATTGTTTTTCTATTACCAAACTCCACCCACTACCAGTGTTTCCTCTAAGGACAGTTTTGTGTGCAGCCCAGCAGTGAAACAGTTAACAAGAGAACCATACCTTACCATCTGCATTGTGCAGTGTTTGCTAATTGCAGGGTGTGGTTACCTAATTAACTGTTTCACTGCTGGGCCGCACACAAAACTGGCCTTAGAGGGAACACTGCCCACTACTTGCCTTTTTTGGAGGAATCAACCTGGTCTTGAGTATGCAGACTACAAGGCTAATCATAATTATGTCACTTTAAAGTGTCTTGAGAAATCTGCAAGATGCATCTCCAGTGCATTAGAAAATCCACAATTTTCAGAGCTAAATTACATAAAATGGAGGTAAGATAAATTATTATTGCACAGTTAATTTACTATGCATAACTTATTGTTATATCAACATCTCATTGTGTTTACTACACAAGTGCAGTGAAATCTTGTGATTACAAAGTGTTTACTGTCTCTTTAAGAATTGTTTATTAATATCTGGAATTCTTTCTGGTACACAGAGCAAGAAGACGAAGAAGCAAGTACTGGGTCCCATCTAAAGCTCATAGTCGATGCTTTTATCCAGCAGTTGCCCAACTGTGTGAACCGTGATCTGATAGATAAGGTATAGTGTTGGTTTAGTCATTGACAAATCTGATCTCCAGTAAACCAGACCGTTTTTGTCGTAAAGAGACTTAAAGTGAATGTAAATTTTCATGAATCAGTGTCCGGTTTTTAAAAATATTATTCAAAACAGGGGCACTTTTATTCATGAAAGTTTACATTGCAGCGGTTTTGTTAAAATATTTACCTTTTTCTTCTTCCAAGCCAGACCAGCGATCCCCTGCCCGCTTCTCATGCTGTTATTAGCACAGCAATGATAAAACCGGATTCCTCCAATCACGGTGTGTCCTCAGGAAATGTTTGCTCTTGGGGGCAAGCCATGACTGAAGGAAGCCAGATTCGTCATTGCTGACGTAAGTACAGAGGAGCTGTGGGCGGAGGATCGCTGGTCCGACTTGGAAGAAGAAAAAGGTAAGTATTTTAACAAAAGCACAGCAATGTAAACTTTCATGAATGAAAGTGCCCCTGTATTTAATAGTATTTTTAAAAACCGGGCTCTCATTCCTGAACATTTACATTCACTTTAATATACCATTTACTGTTTTTTTCCTATAGCATGGAGAGTGCACAAAGTCATTCCAATTACTAGTGGGATATTCAACTCCTGGCCAGCAGGAGGAGGCAAAGAGCACCCCAACAAACCTGTTAAGTGTAACTTCCCTTACCCATAATCCCCAGTCATTCTCTTTGCCTTTGTCAATGGAGGATGTGCAAAGTCAGTGTCTGAAGAATTTAATCCTTTTAATGGGTACTTTTCCCTGCAAGCAAGGATTGGGGTCTAGCTGTGTCCACAACAATCTCTTTAGTAAGAGTAGTGGTGGCTTTTAGCAGTTAGAAGGCGGCAAGGTAGTCTTTGCTTTATTTCTAACATTATTGCTAGCCCTTTTATAGAAAACCAGGGTTGGTTACTCTGTTTTTTCTTTTCTCTCCATGTCCCTGCCAGCGATCGATTGAGGCTGACAGACTGGGAAGTACTGTATCTGCTCCACAGCAGAAGATCCTGGAAGGTAAGTCCGTTTAAATCCTCATTTAAACCCTTCTCATGGCAGGTATAACTTTTACTGTCATCAGGGAAAGGGAGGACTTTTAAAGGTGACAACTGGCCTCCATTGCCCTCTTAGATGGGTCTGGAAACCTTAGTTATAGTCCATGTTGGGGATATAGGTTATTTGAGCAGCTTGGATCTACCGCCATCTCCTTAAACAGGCTCCGGTTCACTCATTATTGGGTGTTTCCCTCTGACATAACTCAACAACCCTCATAGTTTTGTTTTCAGTTAAAAATGACATGGGGTTGAGGCTTTTATTTATTTGTGTGGACCTTTTTAATGGAGCATTTACACTCTAGCTCCTTTAGCTGGTATGTTCCTCATTTACAGCAGCGGCACCTCCGGCTTCAGTAGAGGAGGCTACCGCTGACTGTTATGCTTATATTTTTATAACATCGATGTGCGCCATTATCTGATGCTGCGGCGACTTCTCCAGCTAGATAAGAGGAGACTACCGTCTGCCTTTTTTTAGAAAATATTCTCTGGCAGTGCTATTTTAGACAATCACAATAAGCGCCAATACACTGACTGAAAGGTTTTCCCCATGAACCTGCAAGTCCCATGTTACGCTCCTGACGCAGCTCTCAGTTATGGCGCTTGCATAATACGGCGCTGGCTAATGCATGCTTCTTTATTAGTAAGATGCTAGATAGTGATGACAACATTTAAAGGGGTTTTTCCCTCATCTGTTATCGAGTTAATAATTTACAGGGGTCTCGCCTATTGCACTAAGCTTCAGTTGTTTTAGCTTTTGTGTCAGCTCAATTTTATTATATGCGGCTATGTATCTTTATCCTCGTATTAGAAGACCACCATTGTGGGCGGATAATATGGCGCAGCTAGTCAGCTAAGCAGTGGAGGAGCCATGAGCGTTTGCTCTGCTGTATAGGAGGCGTATGGTCTGTTTTTTCAGAGTTGTGAGCGTTGTGCTTTATACAGAATAATTGTGTTTCTTTTGTTCCAACCTCGTCTACATAGTAAGTGAGATCCACTTCGGCGGAAATACATTTCTGTTGGCACCATTTTGGAAATAGCTTTTCTATTTCCCACTATGGGCAGGGAGGTTTGCGGTTTGAGCGCATTTTAGATGTCTTCATCATGTAATGTGAAGTACGATCTCTATGTGGGCCTCATGTAAACCTATTCAGCCTAGACCTTCATAGAGGTTTATTCCCCTCCTAAGGTGTTTTTATATCAGTTTTTTATGTGTACTGATAATACTGCCTCTAGGATATGAGGGATGAGGGTTTTTTTTATTATGGGAGTGTTTATTATAATAAATCGTATATCCTACAATTTTATTTTTTTCATGATTTATTTTCTCAAACTAAATACTGTGTTTTACTAGTATTTGTCGCCATCTGGTGGCAATTTATTGCTAATGCATGCTCCTTTATTATATTGTCATGTATTAAGGTGCATTACATTTCCTTCTCATTCTGTGGATAAATCTTGAGGGCCTCTCATATGATTAATCTCTTTATCTGTTCTATTTAGCAGGGATTTATATATTCTTTATACCCACCTACTGGTGATTTCTACAGTTTGTGCATTGTAACTGTATGTTTATTTAAGATTGTCACCATGTTCATGGTTTATCCCTTTCCTTTTTAAGTATAGGTATATACTGGGCATTGTTATCAATGTGATGCCCAATTATACTGTCTCACATTCCTGTATGTTTTAGGGATTATTTCCATCTTCATGGTTTATCCCTAACTTTCTACCGTACGGTTTAATTAGACTATGTTTTAAACAATAGGTCTACTTATATTATCCTTCTTTTCTACAGTAGAATATATAATTACTATGTTATAAGCACTAGAAATGCTTATGTTATCTTGTTTCTGCTGTGCATATTTAAGACCTAAGTACGGAATTATTAATATTTACATTAATATTTATTTTCCTCTTACCATGGAAAGATCTTCTGGATATTGTTATAAGTCTTTTGTCGGCTTTATCTTAGTATATATATGTCTTAGGGATTATCCATGTTCGTGTTTTTTTTTTTTCTTTCCATGCGGTAGAAAAATGTATACGGGAGATTTGTTATTAATCTGATCACTCGTGATTCAGTTAGTAAGTCTCCAAACTACAAGCTGGATTCCTGTTTTAACCCTAGCTATCCTTACAGCTTTGTATTCAGCAATGCTATGGCATTTAGGGAAGTCTGCGTAAAGTAGGCTATAGTATATAAGTGAGTCATTATGACTATATTATTTATAGTATGGGTTTAGGGATTATCAACATTTATTTGATTTATCTCTATCCTGATTCATTATAATTCAGAATAGGTATATACTGTTATTGTAATAAGCATCATAATTGCTTAATTTGCTCGATACATTTTAAATGTATGCTCTAGGGATTCTTAACTTTTTTTTGTCCCTTTCCTACCGTAGATGATTACTAAATTTTGGACTTGGCCTCTACTCCTCAAATCTTACGGGGGTTCGATGGGGCTGTTCTGGCACTAGCCAGATGTTAAGGAATTACGGTGGCATCTGTCCTGGACTATATGTTGGTACAGGTGCCTTCTTTTCTTTTTGTAAGATGTTATTGTCTTTTCTACGTTCCCACGGGTGGAAAGTGAATCTGGAATAGATTTACCTGGTGCCAGACACCAGGGTGTGTTTCTTAGGAACGATTATAGATTCTCTTTCTATGATTTTGCTGATGAAGGTTAGAAAATCCAAAGCCCTTTGGTGGCTCAGTGGAAAGTCACTGGGATACAACATGAGAGACTAGAGTTCAAGACCCAATTGGTGCATGATAGTACCCCCTTCCCAAGGCCGACCTATGGGCGACTTTAGCTTTCTCATAGACTTGTAGGTCCTCAAAGCAAATGATGGCTCTGTCAGAGGCTTAAACTTCTGACTTTCTGCCTGTCACTTTAGTCCTCAACCTTTCCATCTGTGGCTCAGTGTATGGATGTAATTGGTCTGATGTTTGCTTCCATGGACATCATTCCGTTTGCTCGGTTCCATCTGAGACCCCTACAGTTATGCATGCTCAGACAATGGAACCGAGATCACACGAACCAATCACAGAGGATAGCTCTGGTTCCCCTAACTAGAGTCTCTATCTTGGTGGGTTTTTACAGGACCATCTGTCTCAGGAAACTACTTCCTAAGACCATCCTGGGTGATTGTAACTACGGATGCCAGTCTGTCAGGCTGGGGAGCAGTTTGGGGTTCTTTAAAGGCTTCAGGGTCTTTGGACTCAAGAGTCTCTTATTCCCAAAAACATCTTTGAGTTGAGAGCAAATTACAATGCCTCATCAGCCTGGCCTCAGTTAACTTTAGTCCGGTTTATCAGATTTCAATCAGACAATATCTATTCGGTTGCTTACATCAATCACCAGGGAGGAACTCGGAGTTCCTTAGCAATGAAGTAGGTGACTCGCATTCCCCAGTGGGCGGAGTCTATCTATTGTCTCCTTTCTGCCTTCCACATCCCAGGGGTGGACAACTGGGAGGTGGTTTTTCTGAGCAGGCAGACTTTTCATTCCTGGGAGTAGGGTCTCCACCCAGAGATTTTCAATTGATAACTCTCAGGTGGGGAGTTCCAGAGTTTAATCTGATGGTGTCTCATCAATACCCCAAGCTTTCAAAGTACGGTTCAAGGTCGAGATCTTCAGGCCGCTCTTATAGATACTCTAGCGGCTCCTTGGCTCTTCTCTCTGGCATACCTGTTTGCTCTCCTTCCACAAGTCATTGCTCGTATCAAACAGGAGAGAGCATTGGTAATTCTAATAGCTCCTGCATGGCCTCGCAGGATCGGGTAAGGATGTCATCTCTTCCTCCTTGGAGGTTACCTCTGAGACAGGACCTTTTTAATTCAGGGTCCATTCCTCCATCCAAACTTTATTCTCTGAAGCTGACTGCTTGGTGATTGAACGCCTAGTTCTGTCTAGATGTAGGTTTTCTGAAGCAGTCATTGATACTATGCTTCAGACTCGCAAACCTGTTACTCGCAAGATCTACCATAAGGTATGGCTTTAATATCTTTTGGTGCTAATCTAAGGGTTTCTCCTAGAGCCGGGTGAGAATTTCCCGTGTTTTATCTTTTCTTCAGGATGGTCTGGAAAAAGGTTTGTCAGTCAGTACTCTGAAGGGTCAGATTTCTGCACCATCTATTCTTTTGCCAGATGTTAAAGCTTTTGTTTAGGCCCTGGTTAGAATCAGGCCTGTGTTTAAACCTGTTGTTCCTCCTTGGAGCCTTAATCTTGTTCTTAAAGTTCTGCAACATGCTCCGTTTGAGCCAATGCATGTTGTTGATATAAAATTGTTATCTTGGAAGGTTTTGTTTCTTCTTGCTATTTCTTCCGCTCGCAGAGTTCGGAGCTTTCAGCTCTGCATTGTGATTCCCCATACCTTATTTTTCATGTAGATAAGGCGGTCCTTCATACTAAATTGAGTTTTCTCCCTAAGGTGGTGTTGGATCGAAACATTAATCAGGAAATTGTTGTTCCTTCTTTTAGTCCTTATCCTTCTTCTCATAAGGGACGTCTTTTGCATAACTTGGATGTTGTGCGTGCTCCAAAATTTTACCTACAAGCTACTAAAGATTTTTGGCAATCTTCTGCCCTGTTTGTTGTTTTCTCTGAAAAGCGTAAGGGTCAGAAGGCCACTTCTACTACCCTTTCCCTCTGGTTAAGAAGTATGATTCATTTTGCTTATGAGACAGCTGTACAGCAGCCTCTGAAGAGAATTACGGCTCATTCCACTAGGGCTGTCTCCTCATCCTGGGCTTTCAAAAATGAAGCTTCTGTGGAACAGATTTGCAAGGCGGCAACATGGTTCTCTTTGCATACTTTTTCCATACTCTACAAATGTGATACTTTTGCCTCGGCTGAGGCCTCTTTTGGGAGAAAGGTTCTTCAAGCGGTGGTGCCTTCTGTTTAGGTTCCTGTCTTGTTCTCCCTCCCTTTTCTTTCTGTGTGCTCTAGCTTGGGTATTTGTTCCCACTAGTAATTGGAATGATGTTGTGGGCTCTTCATGTCATAGGAAAGAAAGCAAAATGTATGCTTTACCTGACAAATTTCCTTCTTTCCGGTCATAGAGAGTCCACGACCCCACCCTCTTTTTAAATTATAATTTGGCAGTTTTTTTTGAGTAATCCTCAGACACCTCCATACCCTTGTGTTTCTTCTTTTTCCATTTTCCTTCAGCTGAGTGACTGGGGATTATGGGTAAGGAAAGTTACATTTAACAGCTATGCTGGGGTGGTCTTTGCCTCCTCCTGCTGACCAGGAGTTGAATATCCCACTAGTAATTGGAATGACGTTGTGGACTCTCCATACCCGGAAAGAAAGAAATTTATCAGGTAAGCATAAATGTAGTTTTTTTTGTCTTTTTGCTTCCCCTCCTCCAATGGTTTAATATTCTGTGCATATTAAATTACACATTTGCAGCATAAATTGTTTGAATACCTGCAGGCTGCATTTGTTTCCTTTATTTTTGAGGAGTTGGCATAAACATAATATCTGAATTATTGTCTATATGAAGTATGGTGTAAGTATAGATTCACCCTACAAACACATGTATATACATGCTTTGTAGTCTGCAAGGGTATCATTTTCCCTGATACCCTTTTTTAACTTAAAGGGAAAGTAAAATCAGAATTAAACTTTCATGTTTCAGATAGAGCATACAATTTTAAACAACTTTCCAATTTACTTTTGTTATCAAATTAGCTTCATTCTCTTGGTATCTTTTATTGAAGAGTAAAACGAGGTAGGCTCATGAGTGTGCATGTGTCTTTACTAGTCTATATCAGTGTTTTCTTCATAAATGGAAAGATTCCACAGCTGCATTCATTACTTTTGGCAATTTAGAACTATGCCACCAGGAGGAGGAAAAAACACCCCAGCCAAAGGCTCAAATACTCCTCCTGATTCCTGGCTTGTTATTTGACTTGTGGACTTTTTATTATTTTTTGCTATTAATAAAAGGTGTGATTATTTTTGCACTTCTCGTCTCAGTCTGATTCCTGGCACCCTGACATTACGCAAGGGCCATGAATCCTGATGGTGCTAATAATCCACCTTTACCTGCCATAATTTCCAGGAATGATGAACAGGATCACTGCTTGGATCAATTTGCACTAGCCCTGCAAACCCTGCTGACTCGCACTGCACATTTGGACCAAAGTGTCCCGCAAGTTATGGCTGCTCCTGTTTCCGCTGATGCACCTAGTCCTACCAGGAGCATGTCTGGTTCTGCACCTCTACCTCAGCGATATGGAGGCGATCCTAATGAGTGCAGAGGGTTTTTGAACCAGGTGGGAATTTACTTTGAGATGTTACCTCAGGCGTTTCCCTCTGACAGAGCTAAGGTGGGATTTCTCATCTCGTTACTCTCTGACACAGCTCTTGCCTGGACTAATCCCTTGTGGGAGACTAATAAACCTGTGATTTCAGATTACGAAGGGTATTTCTCCAACATTGGTGTGTCCGGTCCACGGCGTCATCCTTACTTGTGGGATATTCTCTTCCCCAACAGGAAATGGCAAAGAGTCCCAGCAAAGCTGGTCACATGATCCCTCCTAGGCTCCGCCCACCCCAGTCATTCTCTTTGCCGTTGCACAGGCAACATCTCCACGGAGATGGTTAAGAGTTTTTTGGTGTTTAAATGTAGTTTTATTCTTCTATCAAGTGTTTGTTATTTTAAAATAGTGCTGGTATGTACTATTTACTCTGAAACAGAAAAGGATGAAGATTTCTGTTTGTAAGAGGAAGATGATTTTAGCAGACAGTAACTAAAATCGATTGCTGTTTCCACACAGGACTGTTGAGATGAAGTAACTTCAGTTGGGGGAAACAGTTAGCAGTCTTTTCTGCTTAAGGTATGACTAGCCATATTTCTAACAAGACCATGTAATGCTGGAAGGCTGTCATTTCCCCTCATGGGGACCGGTAAGCCATTTTCTTAGTTAAACATAAAAGAATAAAGGGCTTCAAAAAGGGCTTAAAAACTGGTAGACATTTTTCTGGGCTAAAACAATTGCTTTACTAGGCATATTATGCAGATTCTAACTAATTATTGGTATTATAATCTTGGGGAATGTTTAGAAAAACGGCAGGCACTGTGTTGGACACCTTTTTCAGATGGGGGCCTTTCTAGTTATAGACAGAGCCTCATTCTGGGACTGTATAGGGGTTAAATGTAAAAACGGCTCTGGTTCCGTTAATTTAAGGGTTAAAGCTCTGAAATTTGGTGTGCAATACTTTTAATGCTTTAAGACACTGTGGTGAAATTTTGGTGAATTTTGAACAATTCCTTCATACTTTTTCACATATTCAGTAATAAAGTGTTTTCAGTTTGAAATTTAAAGTGACAGTAACGGTTTTATTTTAAAACGTTTTTTGTGCTTTGTTGACAAGTTTAAGCCTGTTTATCATGTCTGTACCATCAGATAAGCTATGTTCTATATGTATGAAAGCCAATGTGTCTCCCCATTTAAATTTATGTGATAATTGTGCCATAGTGTCCAAACAAAGTAAGGACAGTAATGCAACAGATAATGATATTGCCCAAGATGATTCCTCAAATGAGGGGAGTAAACATGATACTACATCATCCCCTACTGTGTCTACACCAGTTATGCCCACACAGGAGGCCCCTAGTACATCTAGTGCGCCAATACTTATTACCATGCAACAATTAACGGCTGTAATGGATAACTCCATAGCAAATCTTTTATCCAAAATGCCTACTTATCAGAGAAAGCGCGATTGCTCTGTTTTAAACACTGAAGAGCAAGAGGACGCTGATGATAACTGTTCTGACATACCCTCACACCAATCTCAAGGGGCCATGAGGGAGGTTTTGTCTGATGGAGAAATTTCAGATTCAGGAAAAATTTCTCATCAAGCTGAACCTGATGTTGTGACATTTTAAATTTAAATTAGAACATCTCCGCGCACTGCTTAAGGAGGTGTTATCTACTCTGGATGATTGTGACAATTTGGTCATTCCAGAGAAATTATGTAAGATGGGCAAGTTCCTAGAGGTTCCTGTGCCCCCCAACGCTTTTCCTATACCCAAGCGGGTGGCGGACATAGTAACTAAAGAGTGGGAAAGGCCCGGCATACCTTTTGTCCCCCCCCCTATATTTAAGAAATTATTTCCTATAGTCGACCCCAGAAAGGACTTATGGCAGACAGTCCCCAAGGTCGAGGGGGCGGTTTCTACTCTAAACAAACGCACTACTATTCCTATCGAAGATAGTTGTGCTTTCAAAGATCCTATGGATAAGAAATTAGAGGGTTTGCTTAAAAAGATTTTTGTACAGCAAGGTTACCTTCTACAACCAATTTCATGCATTGTTCCTGTCACTATGGCAGCGTGTTTCTGGTTCGAGGAACTAGAAAAATCGCTCAGTAAAGAATCTTCGTATGAGGAGGTTATGGACAGAGTTCAAGCACTTAAATTGGCTAACTCGTTTGTTTTAGATGCCGCTTTGCAATTAGCTAGATTAGCGGCGAAAAATTCAGGGTTTGCTGTCGTGGCGCGCAGAGTGCTTTGGCTAAAGTCTTGGTCAGCGGATGTGTCTTCCAAGACAAAATTGCTTAACATTCCTTTCAAAGGTGAAACATTATTTGGACCTGATTTGAAAGAGATTATTTCAGACATCACTGGGGGAAAGGGCCACGCCCTCCCACAGGATAGGTCTTTTAAGGCTAATAATAAGCCTAATTTTCGTCCCTTTCGCAGAAACGGACCAGTCTCTAATTCTGTATCCTCTAAGCAAGAGGGTAATACTTCACAACCCAAACCAGCCTGGAAACCAATGCAAGGCTGGAACAAGGGTAAGCAGGCCAAGAAGCCTACCACTGCTACCAAAACAGCATGAAGGGATAGCCCCCGATCCGCGACCGGATCTAGTGGGGGGCAGACTTTCTCTCTTTGCTCAGGCTTGGGCAAGAGATGTTCAGGATCCTTGGGCGCTAGAAATAGTTTCTCAAGGTTATCTCCTGGAATTCAAGGAACTACCCCCAAGGGGAAGGTTCCACAGGTCTCAATTATCTTCAAACCAAATAAAGAGACAGGCATTCTTACATTGTGTAGAAGACCTGTTAAAGATGGGAGTGATACATCCAGTTCCAATAAGAGAACAAGGAATGGGATTTTATTCCAATCTGTTCATAGTTCCCAAAAAAGAGGGAACATTCAGACCAATTTTGGATCTAAAGATCCTAAACAAATTTCTCAGGGTACCATCGTTCAAAATGGAAACTATTCGAACGATCCTACCTACTATCCAGGAAAATCAATTTATGACTACCGTGGATTTAAAGGATGCGTACCTACATATTCTTATCCACAAGGAACATCATCAGTTCCTAAGGTTCGCTTTTCTGGACAAGCATTACCAGTTTGTGGCACTTCCATTTGGATTAGCCACTGCTCCAAGGATTTTCACAAAGGTACTAGGGTCCCTTCTAGCGGTTCTAAGACCAAGGGGCATTGCAGTAGTACCTTACTTGGACGACATCCTGATTCAAGCGTCGTCCCTGTCAAAAGCAAAGGCTCATACGGACATCGTCCTAGCCTTTCTCAGATCTCACGGATGGAAGGTGAACAAAGAAAAAAGTTCTCTGTCCCCGTCAACAAGAGTTCCCTTCTTGGGAACAATAATAGATTCCTTAGAAATGAGGATTTTTCTGACAGAGGTCAGAAAATCAAAACTTCTAAGCTCTTGTCAAGTACTTCATTCTGTTCCTCGTCCTTCCATAGCGCAGTGCATGGAAGTAATAGGATTGATGGTGGCAACAATGGACATAGTTCCTTTTGCACGAATTCATCTAAGACCATTACAACTGTGCATGCTCAGACAGTGGAATGGGGATTATACAGACTTGTCTCCGACGATTCAAGTAGTTCAAAAGACCAGAGATTCACTCCGTTGGTGGCTGACCCTGGACAATCTGTCACAGGGAATGAGCTTCCGCAGACCAGAGTGGGTCATTGTCACGACCGACGCCAGCCTAGTGGGCTGGGGCGCGGTCTGGGAATCCCTGAAAGCTCAGGGTCTATGGTCTCGGGAAGAGTCTCTTCTCCCGATAAACATTCTGGAACTGAGAGCGATATTCAATGCTCTCAGAGCTTGGCCTCAACTAGCAAAGGCCAAATTCATAAGGTTTCAGTCAGACAACATGACGACCGTTGCATATATCAATCATCAGGGGGGAACAAGGACTTCCCTGGCGATGAAAGAAGTGACCAAGATAATTCAATGGGCGGAGGATCGCTCCTGCCACTTGTCTGCGATCCACATCCCAGGAGTGGAAAATTGGGAAGCGGATTTTCTTAGTCGTCAGACTTTCCATCCGGGGGAGTGGGAACTCCATCCGGAAATCTTTGCCCAAATAACTCAATTATGGGGCATTCCAGACATGGATCTGATGGCGTCTCGTCAGAACTTCAAGGTTCCTTGCTACTTTCCAGATCCAGGGATCCCAAGGCGACCCTAGTAGATGCACTAGTAGCACCTTGGACCTTCAACCTAGCTTATGTATTCCCACCGTTTCCTCTCATCCCCAGGCTGGTAGCCAGGATCAATCAGGAGAGGGCCTCGGTGATCTTGATAGCTCCTGCGTGGCCACGCAGGACTTGGTATGCAGACCTGGTGAATATGTCATCGGCTCCACCATGGAAGCTACCTTTGAGACAGGACCTTCTTGTTCAGGGTCCATTCGAACATCCGAATCTGGTTTCCCTCCAACTGACGGCTTGGAGATTGAACGCTTGATTTTATCAAAGCGTGGGTTTTCAGATTCTGTAATAGATACTCTGATTCAGGCTAGAAAGCCTGTAACTAGAAAAATTTACCATAAAATATGGAAAAAAATATATCTGTTGGTGTGAATCTAAAGGATTTCCATGGAACAAGATAAAAATTCCTAAGATTCTATCCTTTCTACAAGAAGGTTTGGAGAAAGGATTATCTGCAAGTTCTCTGAAGGGACAGATCTCTGCTTTATCTGTTTTACTTCACAAAAGACTGGCAGCTGTGCCAGATGTTCAAGCATTTGTTCAGGCTCTGGTTAGGATCAAGCCTGTTTACAGACCTTTGACTCCTCCCTGGAGTCTAAATCTAGTTCTTTCAGTTCTTCAAGGGGTTCCGTTTGAACCCTTACATTCCGTAGATATTAAGTTATTATCTTGGAAAGTTTTGTTTTTGGTTGCAATTTCTTCTGCTAGAAGAGTTTCAGAGTTATCTGCTCTGCAGTGTTCTCCGCCCTATCTGGTGTTCCATGCAGATAAGGTGGTTTTGCGTACTAAGCCTGGTTTTCTTCCGAAAGTTGTTTCCAACAAAAATATTAACCAGGAGATAGTTGTACCTTCTTTGTGTCCGAATCCAGTTTCAAAGAAGGAACGTTTGTTACACAATTTGGACGTAGTCCGTGCTCTAAAATTCTATTTAGAGGCTACTAAAGATTTCAGACAAACATCTTCCTTGTTTGTTGTTTATTCTGGTAAAAGGAGAGGTCAAAAAGCGACTTCTACCTCTCTTTCCTTTTGGCTTAAAAGCATTATCCGATTGGCTTATGAGACTGCCGGACGGCAGCCTCCTGAAAGAATCACAGCTTACTCCACTAGGGCTGTGGCTTCCACATGGGCCTTCAAGAACGAGGCTTCTGTTGACCAGATATGTAAGGCAGCAACTTGGTCTTCACTGCACACTTTTGCCAAATTTTACAAATTTGATACTTTTGCTTCTTCAGGGGCTATTTTTGGGAGAAAGGTTTTGCAAGCCGTGGTGCCTTCCATTTAGGTGACCTGATTTGCTCCCTCCCTTCATCCGTGTCCTAAAGCTTTGGTATTGGTTCCCACAAGTAAGGATGACGCCGTGGACCGGACACACCAATGTTGGAGAAAACAGAATTTATGCTTACCTGATAAATTACTTTCTCCAACGGTGTGTCCGGTCCACGGCCCGCCCTGGTTTTTTAATCAGGTCTAATGAATTATTTTTTCTAACTACAGTCACCACGGTATCATATGGTTTCTCCTATATATATTTCCTCCTGTCCGTCGGTCGAATGACTGGGGTGGGCGGAGCCTAGGAGGGATTATGTGACCAGCTTTGCTGGGACTCTTTGCCATTTCCTGTTGGGGAAGAGAATATCCCACAAGTAAGGATGACGCCGTGGACCGGACACACCGTTGGAGAAAGTAATTTATCAGGTAAGCATAAATTCTGTTTTTATGTTCCGGCTCGCTCCTCCTCTGCTGCTAAACGACTCATGTCCATTCAGCAAGGTACAAGATCTGTTGCTCAGTATACCATTGAGTTCGTATGCTTGCCGCAGAGGTAGGTTGGAACAATGAAGCCCTTGTTGCCGCCTTCTTTCATGGGCTCTCTGATGCGATTAAAGACGAAGTCGCTGCCAGAGTTTTACCAGAAGATCTTGAGGCATTGGTGTATTTTTTTATCCTAATTGACATCAGACTAAGTGAGAGGCCTTCTTTCAAGGAGCGCTTGCAGGATCCTCCTGTACCGTTGTCTCCTACGTGTTCATTCCCACCCATGCCTCCCTCTCCTCCCATGCCTCCTGGTCCCGAGTCACCAGGTACTGCTGAGCCGATGCAGTTGGGATTCACACATCTCTCCGCGGCGGAGAGGGCCTTTAGGAGGCGGTAGGGGCTCTGCCTCTATTGTGGGTTACAGGGCCACCTTTTGAAGTCTTTTCCTACACGGCCGGGAAACACTCACATCTAAGGTCCTGTCGGGGGCAGACCTTGGGTGGTTTATCCTTGTCCCCGGAACTGCTAAAGGAGAAATCTTTGGTCACGGTTGTCCTTTCCTGGGTGGACTCCTCCATAGTCACCCAGGCTCTTGTTGACTCTGGTGCTGCGGGCTATTTCATTGACAGTGCTTTTGTATCAAAGCACTCCATTCCTGTTTTGCCTCTGTCCGTTCCGCTTGCTTTTGAGGCCATTGATGGCAGGCCTCTTCAGCCCGCACTCATTACTCACAAAACTGCTCCGTTATCCATGGCTGTTGGAGCTCTCCATTTTGTAACCCTCCAGTTCCAGGTGATAAACTCTCCACATTTTCCGGTTGTTTTGGGTTATCCCTGGCTTCAAAAGCACAATCACAGTCTCGACTGGCGCAGGTCCGAAATTTTGTCGTGGTCTCTGCAATGTATTTCCACTTGTCTTCGGAAACCAGTTAAAGTCTTGTGCACTTCTTCGGTATCTCAATTGCCAGAGGAGTACCGAGAGTTCCTAGACGTTTTTGACAGTACGTTGCCTCCTCACCGGTCTTACGATTGTGCCATAGACCTGCAACCCGGAGCCATTCCTCCTCGGGGCTGGGTTTACTCTGTCTGTTGCGGAGAATTGTGCTATGGAGGATTATGCTTCCAATGCTCTGTCACGGGGGATTATCCACAAATCCTGCTCTCCTGCAGGGGCTGGCTTCTTCTTTGAGAAGAAAAAGGGTGGCGAGTTAAGACCATGCATCTATTATAGGGGTCTTAATTGTCTTACCATTAAGAATGCTTACCCTATTCTGCTCATTACGGAACTCTTTGACCGCCTTAAGGGAGCTACGGTCTTTACTAAACTTGATTTGAGAGGAGCGTACAATCTTGTTAGGATCAAGGAGGGCCACAAATGGAAAACAGCATTTAACACCAGGAGCGGGCATTATGAGTATCTTGTAATGCCCTTTGGCCTATGTAATGCTCCTGCTGTTTTCCAGGAATTTATTAATGATGTCCTACAAGAGATATGTTGCAACAGTGTGTTGTGGTGTACTTAGACGACATCCTCATACACTCACCCACACTTGAGGCTCATCGTTCTGATGTTACACGGGTTCTTCAGAGACTACGTGAGAACGGCCTGTTTTGTAAACTTGAGAAATGTGAGTTCCATCAGACTCAAGTAACCTTCCTAGGTTATGTTATCTCTGTTGCAGGGTTCTCCATGGATCCTGACAAGTTATCTGCAGTTCTTCATTGGCCTCGCCCAGTTGGTCTTCGGTCTATTCAATGTTTTTTGGGGTTCGCCAATTACTATAGAAAGTTTATTAAAAACTTTTCTTCCTTGGTCTAACCTATCACTGACATGACCCGTAAAGAGAATGATCCACTCCATTGGTCACCTACTGCCATTAAGGCCTTTGATAGTCTTAAGAATGCCTTTGCTGCCGCTCCAGTTCTGGCTCATCCTAACCCTGTCCTGCCTTTCGTTCTTGAGGTTGATGCATCTGAGACTAGAGTAGTTGCCCTCTTGTCTCAACGTCCTACACCTGACGGTTCCTTGCATCTGTGTGGTTTCTTTTCTAAGAAATTGTCTCCAGCGGAGTGCAATTATGAAATTGGCGACAGGGAATTACTGGCCATCATTTTGGCACTCAAAGAATGGAGGTATCTTCTCGAGGGTACTAGCGTGCCAGTGCTCATTCTTACTGACCACATGAATTTAACTTATCTATCTGAAGCACAACATTTGTCGCCCCAACAGGCCAGATGGGCGCTATTTTTTGTCTCGGTTTAATTATGTGGTCTCCTACCTGCCTGGTAGTATAAATGTTAGGGCTGATGCCCTCTCTCGACAATTTTCACCTCTGTCCAAGGAGGAGTCTTTACCTACTCCAGCTATACCTCCTGACCATATTTTGGCTACCATACGTACTAATTTGACTTCTCCCTTGGGGGAGGAGATCCTGGCTGCACAAACCAATGCACCTCCTGAGAAACCTAGTGGTAAGTGTTTTGTTCCTGAGAAACCTAGTGGTAAGTGTTTTGTTCCTGAGAATCTTCAAACTAAACTTTTGCACACTTACCACTATCCTAAAGCCGCAGGTCACCCAGGCAAGAACCAAATGATTTGGTCTGTCACTCGACAATTCTGGTGGCCAGGTCTTCGTTCTGATGTTGCTGCGTATGTTGCCTCCTGCTCAGATTGTGCACAGAATAAGAATCCTCAACGTCTTCCTGTGGGTCTTCTTCAACCTATTGCTAATGGTGAGCGTCCTTGGACACATCTTTCCATGGACTTCATTGTCGAGTTCCCTGTTTCCAATGGCAATACTGTTATCCTTATTGTGGTTGACCGTTTTTCTAAAATGTCACATTGCATTCCCTTGAAGAAGTTGCCTACCACTCAGGAGCTTGCTTAAATTTTTGCCCGTGAGGTCTTCCATTTACATGGGTTACCCAAGGAGATAGTGTCGGACCGGGGTAGCCAGTTTGTCTCCTCTTCATATCACCCTCAATCCAATGGGGCTGCGGAACGGTCTAATCAAGCTCTGGAACAGTTCCTCCGTTGCTATGTCTCAGATCACCACAATAATTGGTCTGAACTGTTACCTTGGGCAGAGTTTGCTCGTAATAGTGCTATTAATGCTTCCTCAAAGTTATCCCTGTTCATGGCGAATTATGGGTTTCCGGCTTTGGAGGAGCATCTCCGGCAACTCTGTTCCACGTGGGTGCTGATTCAGGATTGCCTTCATCGTTCTATGCAGCGCCAAAAGTTCCAGGCTGATCGTAGGCATCTGCCCGCGCCTTCCTACCAGGCTGTTGAGAGAGTTTGGCTGTCCTCCCGCAACTTTAAACCTTTGTGTGCCTTCCAATAAACTGGCTCCCCGTTATGTTGGTCCTTTTCAAATATACTGACGAGTCAATCCTGTGGCCTACGCTCTTGACCTTCCTCCTGCAATGCGCATCTCCAATGTTTTTCGTGTCTCCCTCTTGAAACCATTGGTTTGTAATCTGTTTATCACTGTGTTGCCTCGTCCCCGTCCTATCTTTGTTGACAACCTTGAGGAGTATGAGGTCAGCAGCACTATTGACTCTCGTATGTCCAGGGGCCGCGTACAGTATTTGGTTCACTGGAGGGGCTACTGACCGGAGGAGCGTTCATGGGTTCCCTCCTCTGATGTTCATGCTCGCGCCCTCCTCCGTGCCTTCCATGCCGCTTCCCCAATAAGCCTTTTGTCCTCCCGCGGTTGAGGGGTCGTTGAGGGGAGGGTACTGTCAGGGTTTTTTCCTGCTTTGTTTGCCATGTGCTGCTGGCAGCTATTTTACTCACCTCTCTTTTTGACTTTGGTGCATTCTGTGTGATGCTGCTTAATTCCTGCACTTCCTTTTATGGCCAGACTGGTTTACATCACCCGTTTAAGACAGGATGCAGTCTCAGAATTGAGATGTCATCACTTATTATTTAAAGGGCCTTTGTTCAGTATGCTTTGCCCTTGCGTTGTCTCAGACCGGTTTGTGAGAGCTCCTGTGTATTATCTGGCTGTCTGACATCCCTCCTGGTTCCTGATCCATGGCTTGTTCCTAACTCTGCTGTTCTCCTTGTTCCTGATTCTGTTTCGTCTGACTACTCGCTTTGGCTCCTGACTCGGCTCGTCTGACTACCAGCTCTGGATTTGATTCCTGGCTTGTTTTTTGACTTGTGGACTTTTTATTATTTTTTGCTATTAATAAAGGTGTGATTATTTTTGCACTTCTCGTCTCAGTCTGATTCCTGGCATCCTGACTCTGGGTTCGGTATGCTTTGCATTCTTCTCCCTTGGGTGTGATCCTCTAGAACATTAATCTGAAAGTATTATGGAGACTAGCGTTTCTTCTACTCTTTCGGGTGACTCTGTTCTCGTTTTCATTTCCCTTGGTGTTGCCCTTGGGGCCTTTGGGCTCTAGAGAAATTGTGTGACTTTGTCGCGGCCTAGTACCTTGCTGGGGGGGTGTTGACCTCCGGCTAAGGGTGCTCTCTTCCCTTTGGGCTGGGAATTAAGAGTGAGTCCTGTACTCGTTCTCTGGGTTTCCCGGTTCTCATCCCCTGTGAGGTCTGATTGCTTCAGACGGGGTATATTGTGTTCCCTGAGGGTGTCGTTCTAGGAGGATTCTGGGTCCCGTCTTGGATCCTTCTTGGCTGTCTGGAGACTTATGATCCTGTGGAATGGTTCGGGACGACAAAATTTTTTTCAGGGACCCTATGTTGCGACATAGGGGCTAGCTCATTGGGCTTGCAAGCAGGAAGGCCAGAGTTCACATCTACCTTCGGGTACTGGTTATAAACTTAAGGCCTGACTTGTCCTTCGGACGGAGTGTGCTCCTCTATGGGGAGTTTTTTCTCTGTTGGGTCAACAGTGGTGTCTGGATGATTTTTCATTCGGTCCGTGTTTTGATCATACTATGGCTTCATGTCTTGTGTACATGTACGCTGTTCTTATCTGTGCCTTTCCCTTTTGAGGGGATAGTTTGTCTTCCTTATGAGCTGGGGTTTCCTCTCTGGAGGGTCTTTGCCCTGCCCTGTGTGTAGGAGGTTGGATCAGGTGGCTTATTTCTGTAAGGGGCAGCATCTGCTGCTCTGTGGGCTCTGTACCACCTGCTGGAATTTGATCTCTCTAAGTAGAAACTCTCTAAGAGAGCTGTGACAGGTTTCTCTTGTAAGGTGTATCCAGTCCACGGATCATCCATTACTTGTGGGATATTCTCATTCCCAACAGGAAGTTGCAAGAGGACACCCACAGCAGAGCTGTAATATAGCTCCTCCCCTAACTGTCATACCCAGTCATTCTCTTGCAACTCTCAACAAGCTAGGATGTTTTAGGAGACAGTGGTTAAATATAGCTAGTTTATTTTCTTCAATCAAAAGTTTGTTATTTTTAAATAGTACCGGAGTTGTGCTATTTTATCTCAGGCAGTAAATAGAAGAAGAATCTGCCTGAGGTTTCTATGATCTTAGCAGGTTGTAACTAAGATCCATTGCTATTCTCACATATGTCTGAGGGGATTACACAGATGAGGTAACTTAAGCGAGAGAATGGTGTGCAGTTTATTCTGCTATCAGGTATGTGCAGTTATAATTTTTTCTAGAGATGGAAAACACTAGAAAATGCTGCTGATACCGGATTAAAGTAAGTTAAGCCTGAATACAGTGATTTATTAACGACTGGTATCATGCTTACTCCCAGGGGTAATACCCTTATGATATTGCAATATAAACGTTTGCTGGCATGTTTAATCGTTTTTATATATGCATTGGTGATAAAACTTTATTGGGGCCTAGTTTTTTCCACATGGCTGGCTTAAATTATGACTAGAAACAGTTTTACTGAGGCTTTCCACTGTTATAGTATAAAAGTTACAGTTGGTGCAGTTAAAATTACAAACTGTGACATCCAGCTTCCCTCAGGAGTCCCCTGTATGCTATAGGACATCTCTAAAGGGCTCAAAGGCTTTCCAAAGTCGTTTATTGGGGAAGGTAGGACCACAGCTTGCTGTGGCAGTTGGTTGTGACTGTTAAAAAACAAACAAAAAAACCCCCCCAAAAAAACCGTCTCATTTTTTTGATCCGTTTTTTGAACTAAGGGGTTAATCATCCATTTGCAAGTGGATGCAATGCTCTGCTAGCCTATTACATACACTGTAAAAATTTCGTTTGATTTACTGCATTTTTTCACTGTTTTTCAAACTCTGACAAAATTTGTTTCTCTTAAAGGCACAGTACCGTTTTTTATATTTGCTTGTTAACTTGATTTAAAGTGTTTTCCAAGTTTGCTAGTCTCATTGCTAGTCTGTATAAACATGTCTGACATAGAAGAAACTCCTTGTTCATTATGTTTAAAAGCCATGGTGGAACCCCCTCTTAGAATGTGTACCAAATGTACTGATTTCATTTTATGCAATAAAGATCATATTCTGTTTTTAAAAAAAATTATCACCAGAGGAATCTGACGAGGGGAAAGTTATGCCGACTAACTCTCCCCACGTGTCAGACCCTTTGACTCCCGCCCAAGGGACTCACGCTCAAATGGCGCCAAGTACATCTAGGGCACCCATAGCGTTTACTTTACAAGACATGGCGGCAGTCATGGATAATACACTGTCAGCGGTATTAGCCAGACTACCTGAACTTAGAGGTTAGCGAGATAGCTCTGGGGTGAGACAAAATGCAGAGCATACTGACGCTTTAAGAACCATGTCTGATACTACCTCACAATATGCAGAAGCTGAGGAAGGAGAGCTTCAGTCAGTGGATGATGTTAATGACTCAGGAAAGATACCTGATTCTAATATTTCTACATTTAAATTTAAGCTTGAACACCTCCGCGTGTTACTTAGGGAGGTTTTAGATGCTCTGAATGACTGTGATACCATTGCAGTGCCAGAGAAATTTTGTAGACTGGATAAATGCTTTGCAGTGCCGGTGTGTACTGATGTTTTTCCAATACCTAAAAGGTTTACAGAAATTATTAATAAGGAATGGGATAGACCAGGTGTGCCGTTCTCTTCCCCTCCTATTTTTAGAAAAATGTTTTCCAATAGACGCCACCACACGGGACTTATGGCAGACAGTCCTTAAGGTGGAGGGAGCAGTTTCTACTCTAGCAAAGCGTACTACTATCCCTGTCGAGGACAGTTGTGCTTTTTTTTTTTTAGATCCAATGGATAAAAAATTAGAAGGTTACCTTAAGAAAATATTTATTCAACAAGGTTTTATCCTACAGCCCATTGCATGCATTGCCCCTGTCACTGCTGCTGCGGCGTACTGGTTTGAGTCTCTGGAAGAGGCTTTACAGGTAGAGACTCCATTGGATGACATACTTGGCAAACTTAGAGCACTTAAGCTAGCCAATTATTTTATTTCTGATGCCATTGTTCATTTGAATAAACTAACGGCTAAGAATTCTGGTTTTGCTATACAGGCGCGCAGAGCGCTATGGCTTAAATCATGGTCAGCTGGCGTGACTTTAAAATCTAAGCTACTTAACATTCCCTTCAAGGGGCAGACCCTATTCGGGCCTGGTTTGAAGGAGATTATTGCTGATATCACGGGAGGAAAAGGTTGTGCCCTTCCTCAGGACAGGTCCAAATCTAGGGCCAAACAGTCTAATTTTCGTGCCTTTCGAAACTTCAAGGCAGGTGCGGCATCTACTTCCTCTAATAATAAACAAGAGGGAACTTTTGCTCAATCCAAGACGGTCTGGAGACCAAACCAGACCTGGAAAAAAGGTAAGCAGGTCAAAAAGCCTGTTGCTGCCTCTAAGACAGCATGAAGGAACGACCCCCTATCCGGTAACGGATCTAGTAGGGGGCAGACTTTCACTCTTTGCCCAGGCGTGGGCAAGAGATGTTCAGGATCCCTGGGCATTGGAAATTATATCCCAGGGATATCTTCTGGACTTCAAATATTCCCCCCCAAAAGGGAGATTTCACCTTTCACAATTATCTGCAAACCAGATAAAGAGTGAGGCATTCTTACACTGTGTACGAGACCTCCTAGTTATGGGAGTGATCCATCCAGTTCCAAAGGAGGAACAGGAACAGGGTTTTTACTCAAATCTGTTTGTGGTTCACAAAAAAGAGGGAACCTTCAGACCGATTTTGGATCTAAAGATCTTAAACAAATTCCTCAAAGTTCCGTCGTTCAAGATGGAAACTATTCGTACCATCCTACCACTGATCCAGGAGGGTCAATATATGACTACAGTGGATCTAAAGGATGCTTATCTTCACATTCCGATACACAAAGATCATCATCGGTTTCTCAGGTTTGCCTTTCAAGACAGGCATTACCAGTTGTAGCTCTTCCCTTTGGATTAGCTACAGCCCCAAGAATCTTTACAAAGGTTCTAGGGTCGCTTTTGGCGGTCCTAAGGCCGCGGGGCATATCAGTAGCCCCTTATTTAGACGACATCCTGATACAGGCGTCAAACTTCCAAATTGCCAAGTCTCATACGGACGTAGTACTGGCATTTCTGAGGTCGCATGGGTGGAAAGTGAACGAGGAAAAGTGTTCTCTATCCCCACTCACAAGAGTTTCCTTTCTAGGGACTCTGATAGATTCTGTAGAAATGAAAATTTACCTTGACGGAGTCCAGGTTATCAAAGCTTCTAAATTCCTGTCGGGTTCTTCATTCCATTCCGCGCCCTTTGGTGGCTCAGTGTATGGAAGTAATCGGCTTAATGGTAGCGGCAATGGACATAGTGCCGTTTGCACGCGTACATCTCAGACCGCTGCAACTATGCAGGCTCAGTCAGTGGAGCGGGGATTACACAGATTTGGCCCCTCAACTGAATCTGGACCAAGAGACCAGGGATCCTCTTCCCTGGTGGCTATCTCGGGTCCATCTGTCCAAAGGTATGACCTTCGCAGGCCAGATTGGACTATTGTAACAACAAATGCCAGCCTTCTAGGTTGGGGTGCAGTCTGGAACTCCCTGAAGGCTCAGGGATCGTGGACTCAGGAGGAGTCTCTCCTTCCAATAAATATTCTGGAACTAAGAGCGATATTCAAGGCTCTTCAGGTTTGGCCTCAGTTAGCAACTCTGAGGTACATCAGATTTCAGTCGGTCAACATCACGACTGTAGCTTACATCAACCATCGAGGGGGAACAAGAAGTTCCCTAGAGATGTTAGAAGTTTCAAAAATAATTCACTGGGCAGAGATTCACTCTTGCCACCTATCAGCTATCCATATCCCAGGTGTAGAGCACTGGGAGGCGGATTTTCTAAGTCGTCAGACTTTTCATCCGGGAGAGTGGGAACTCCATCCGGAGGTATTTGCACAACTGATTCTCTGTTGGGGCAAACCAGAACTGGATCTCATGGCGTCTCGCCAGAACGCCAAGCTTCCGTGTTACGGATCCAGTTCCAGGGATCCCAAGGCGACACTGATAGATACTCTAGCAGCGCCCTGGTCTTTCAACCTGGCTTATGTGTTTCCACCGTTTCCTCTGCTCCCTTTGTCTGATTGCCAAGATTCTGATAGCAGGACCTGGTATGCAGATCTAGTGGACATGTCATCCTTTCCACCATGGTCTCTGCCTCTGAGACAGGACCTTCTACTTCAGGGTCCTTTCAACCATCCAAATCTAATTTCTCTGAGGCTGACTGCCTGGAGATTGAATGCTTGATTTTATCAAAGCGTGGCTTCTCCGAGTCAGTTATTGATACCTTAATATAGGCACGAAAGCCTGTCACCAGGAAAATTTACCATAAGGTATGGCGTAGATATCTTTATTGGTGTGAATCCAAGGGTTACTCATGGAGTAAGGTCAGGATTCCTAGGATTTTATCTTTTCTCCAAGAAGGTTTGGAAAAAGGATTGTCAGCTAGTTTCTTAAAGGGACAGATTTTTGCTCTGTCTATTCTTTTGCACTAGCGTCTGGCAGATGTTCCAGACGTTCAGGCATTTTGTCAGGCTTTAGTTTGAATCAAGCCTGTGTTTAAACCTGTTGCTCCACCATGGAGCTTAAACTTGGTTCTTAAGGTTCTTCAAGGAGTTCAGTTTGAACCTCTTCATTCCATAGATATCAAACTTTTATCTTGGAAAGTTCTTTTTTTTTTTTTGGTAGCTATTTCGTCGGCTCGTAGAGTCTCTGAGCTATCTGCCTTACAATGTGATTCTCCTTATCGATTTTTCATACGGATAAGGTAGTCCTGCGTACCAAACCTGGGTTCTTACCTAAGGTGGTATCTAACAAGAATATCAATCAAGAGATTGTGGTTCCATCCTTGTGTTACACAATCTGGACGTGGTCTGTGCTTTAAAGTTTTACTTACAAGCTACTAAAGATTTTCGTCAAACATCTGCTTTGTTTGTTGTTTTCTCTGGACAGAGGAGAGGTCAAAAGGCTTTGGCAACCTCTTTTTCTTTTTGGCTAAGAAGCTTAATCCGCTTAGCCTATGAGACTGCTGGACAGCAGCCTCCTGAAAGGATTACAGCTCATTCCACTAGAGCTGTGGCTTCCACTTGGGCCTTTAAAAATTGGGCTTCTGTTGAACAGATTTGCAAGGCGGCGACTTGGTCTTCGCGTCATACTTTTTCAAAATTTTACAAATTTGATACTTTTGCTTCTTCAGAGGCTATATTTGGGAGAAAGGTTTTACAGGCAGTGGTTCCTTCCATTTAAGTTCCTGCCTTGTCCCTCCCTTCATCCGTGTACTTTAGCTTTGGTATTGGTATCCCACAAGTAATGGATGATCCGTGGACTGGATACACCTTACAAGAGAACACAATTTATGCTTACCTGATAAATTTATTTCTCTTGTGGTGTATCCAGTCCACGGCCCGCCCTGTCATTTTAAGGCAGGTAATTTTTAAATTTAAACTACAGTAACCACTACACCCTATGGTTCCTCCTTTCTCGGCTTGTTTTCGGTCGAATGACTGGCAATGACAGTTAGGGGAGGAGCTATATTACAGCTCTGCTGTGGGTGTCCTCTTGCAACTTCCTGTTGGGAATGAGAATATCCCACAAGTAATGGATGATCCGTGGACTGGATACACCACAAGAGAAATAAATTTATCGGGTAAGCATAAATTGTGTTTTTCCTACGGATCTATTGCTCTTTTCTCGGTTCCAGGGGGTTCTTCTTGGGATTGCCTTATTTTGGAGGAAAAAAGAAAAAGAGAGGAGCGGTGACTCAAATGTAGGGAAAAAGTTTATTTGAACATAAAAGTTGAATCAAAAGATATATAACAAGATAGATAGGATAAGGTTCATATCAAGGCCGACTGTCGTACATATCCCCCTGATATCAATTCAGGATCCCTCCGGTGTTAGGAGATGTGAGGTCAGGATATTAAAGTCTCACGCTGTATTGTCCGTTCTTCCAATACCGCTCTGCAGTCGCGGGGAGTGACGTCGTTATAGAGTTCAGCGTGGAGTCTCAGCTGTTAGGAGTAGAATAGTTGGATAGTATGCTACGGATCCCTTGTAGGGACAAAAGAGGTAGCGAGCCTGTGTATTTCTTCAACGCGTTTCGTCCCGATCGACGGGACTTTATCAAGAATACTGAAACAACTCCACTGGGACCTTTATATACCAGCATTTAACCAATGGAGGTCAGGCTCAAAATTAATGTCAATCAAAGTGGTGAATAGAATAGAATAGAACTATATTCTTTTTGGACTTTGGCTCTGTAAGTACCAGTGTTTTGGCTGAATTTATATATCGGCCACCTGTGTACCTATATGCTACTAATTATTTTATTAGTTCTTTTATTGTATTGACATATTGCATGCACTATAACTATTGCGTTATACATATTGGGGTGTCTCTTTAGCGCTTTACTGTATATCGTAGTATATACACCTGCCTTTTTATCTTATTTTGGAGGAGCAGATTGGGTTGGCACCCGAGCTCTGTTGGGGTGGGTGAGTCCCCACTTTTTTTTCCCCATTCCCTGGGGGCTTGTGGTTGGGGTCTTTCTGTCCCCCCTGTCTGTCAGACATGTCTGTCGCTTGGGCTGGTCTGGTGTTGGAGCAGGATCTGAGATCTGTTGCTCTGCTAAATTCGTCCTCGGAGCATTCTAGATACGGTAAGCCTTTTGAGGTTTCTCCTTTCTCCATGTTCAAGATTTGTGGGAAGGACTGGCGGCTCTTAGATAGCCTGCAACGTTATCCGCTGGTTAGTGGATACTTCGCAATCTGAAGGATCCTATCTTCAGCTGCTTTCTGTTTGCCCTGCAAGTATTTAAGTTTCAAAGTAATTTTTAGATGATTGCAGTGTGCAGTGTTTTTTGCTTCAGGTGTTGTTCGTCAGACCTATCTGAGCCTGCTGCACGAGGTTTCATTTCTGAATATTTCGGTATTCTGAGCTATCTTTTTGCTTTTTGCGGGGATCTTCGTCTTCAGTTGCTTTTTAGAGTGCGGTTGAACTGTGTTAGGGGAAGATCCTCTCTGTTTCAGATTCCCGGCCATATCCCGTAGTTTCTGTTTCTGGGGTCTGGGGGTTGCCTCCTCCTTGTTTCTATGAGACTGGTTGGGTCTTTGTTAGCCTGACCCGGTCTCTCAGGTTTTTTGTTCCCTTTTTAGTTTAGTTTTTTTTTCTGGAGCTCCTTATGCTAGCTCCAAGCTAGCTCAGCATACTATTGCACTGTGGCTACTCTGCACTGTAGCAAACCGAGGGTTGCAAGTTCGATCCCCGGTGAGGTCTACTTAAACTTCCTTCTTTCGAGGTTGATAAAATGAGCAGCGCCTTGAGTCACTTAAGGGGGATTAGCCGCGCTTTACAAGTACAATAATGTTTTCTCCGTGCCTTCTCTTCTTTGTGGAAGAATACGGTAGTTTGTTCCCTTTCTTTAGTAAGGGGTGTGTTGTTTGGAGACTGTTGGGCGACGGTGTCACTTGGAGGCTGTTGACTCAGTCAAGTCTAGTTCCTGCGGTCTCTAGCAAGGCTGTGGACTATCTGCGGTTCAGTGTCCTTGGGCCTTTTCCTTTTTTCAAAGTTGTTCTCGGCTTCGAACGAAGTTGGATTTTGTTGGGTAGGGATTTTCAGGCCTGGTGCCCTCAGAATGGGTCACCTCTTGTACCCTCCCGGTTTTGCATTAAGTGTCCTCTATAGCTTGGGTATTTCCCAAAAGTAATGAATGCAGCTGTGGACTCTTTCCTTTTATGAAGAAAAACTTAAATTATGCTTACCTGATCATTTTCTTTTCTTCAAATGGAAAGAGTCCACAGCTCCCCGTCCATATTTTTTCTGTGGGGCGTCTGATTTTTGTTCTTCTGGCACCTTTTCACCCTGATATTTCTCCTACTGCTCCTTGTTCCTCGGCAGAATGACTGGGGGATGAAGGAAGTAGGCGGAGTATTTGAGCCTTTGGCTGTGGTGTCTTTGCCTCCTCCTGGTGGCCAGGTTCTAAATTCCCAAAAGTAATGAATGCATCTGTGGACTCTTTCTATCTGAAGAAAAGAAAATTATCAGGTAAGCATAATTTATGTTTTTGCAACGTTATTTTTTAGCTTTTTTTTATACAATGTTGCAAAACACAGCTGCCATAGACTAGACTACTAAAGACAGGTACACACTCCTGAGCTCTTATGAGCCTTCCTAGTTTCACTCTTAGATAAAAGATACCAAGAGAACAAAGCAAACTTGATAACATGCTCTGTCTGAATCCTGAAAGTTTAATTTTCATGTTTCCCCCCTTTAATAAACTATGTACTCCTTGCTTTACAAATAAGTGCTCTTGATGCTTTATAATGAGGTCCTGTACATTTCCAGGCTGCAATGGATTTCTGCATGAACATGAACACCAAAGCAAATAGACGGAAGCTGGTCCGAGCACTTTTCATTGTTCCCAGACAAAGGTAAGGAAGACTATAAATATGTATTGTACAGTTAACAGCACCTTTTTTAAATAAGGGATGATGTCTCAAATGTTGGCTTATATGTGCAGCCACCAATCAGCAGCTAGTTATTAGTAGTGCATTGCTAGTCCTCAGCCTACTTGGGTATGATTTCCAACAAAGGATACCTTAAAATTGTACTTTCTGTCTGAATCTTGAAAGAAAAATTTGAGCTTCATGTCTATTTTAAATTTGTTAAAAA